>NC_079223.1:3866020-3868520 GCF_029633865.1 Lampris incognitus
GTGGACATGTATCCATGGTAACTCTTGTGGACAGTTGTGTGCATGTGGTGGACATTTATCCATGGTAACTCTTGTGGACAGTTGTGTGCATGTGGTGGACATGTATCCATGGTAACTCTTGTGGACAGTTGTGTGCATGTGGTGGACATGTATCCATGGTAACTCTTGCAGGCATCGCCAAAAATACGCCATTGTCAACAGCACACGCCAGCACACAGGAAACTGGTGGGACCGCTGCAGCAGAGACCGGAAGTGAGTGGACCACAGTGATGCCCAGAGTCCATTATAGTTGTTCTGATCAAGATGAAACGTTACATGCTGGACAATCAAAGCTAGCTGATACAAATACCAAGGCAGCAGTTTTTTTTAAATTCAACATGCTATACTACAGTTATTTTTATACTACAGTTATATTTATACTACAGTTATATTTACACTACAGTTATATTTACACTACAGTTATATTTATACTACAGTTATATTTACACTACAGTTATATTTATACTACAGTTATATTTATACTACAGTTATATTTACACTACAGTTATATTTATACTACAGTTATATTTTAAGTCAACATGCTATACTACAGTTATATATATACTACAGTTATATTTATACTACAGTTATATTTTAAGTCAACATGCTATACTACAGTTATATTTATACTACAGTTATATTTTAAGTCAACATGCTATACTACAGTTATATTTATACTACAGTTATATTTTAAGTCAACATGCTATACTACAGTTATATATATACTACAGTTATGTTTTAAGTCAACATGCTATACTACAGTTATATTTATACTACTGTTATATTTTAAGTCAACATGCTATACTACAGTTATATTTACACTACTGTACTATTTATACTACAGTTATATTTTTATATTGACCCACCTTGAACTTAACAACACATACATCCGGATGCTGTTTATAGATTACAGCTCTGCCTTCAACACCATCATCCCCGCCAAACTAACCACCAAACTCCTCTCCCTTGGCCTCAACCCCTCCCTCTGTAACTGGATCCTGGACTTCCTGACCAACAGACCTCAGTCTGTTAGGTTAGGTGACCACACCTCCTCCACCCTGACCCTCACCACAGGTGCCCCTCAAGGATGTGTTCTGAGCCCCCTCCTTTTCTCCCTCTTTACCCACGACTGCCTGCCAACTCACCCCTCAGATGTTATAGTTAAGTTTGCAGATGACACCAGTCATTGGCTGTATCACCAACAATGACAAGAGGGCCTACAGAGACAAGATTCAGCACCTCACATCATGGTGTACTATCAACAGTCTTGTTCTTAATGTGCAGAAGACAAAGGAGCTGATTGTGGACTTCAGGAGGTCTAGAAGCTGCAGCCACTCCCCCATACACATCAATGGGGTGGAAGTGGAGCGTGTTTCCAGCTTTAAATTCCTTGGAGTCCACATCAGCGAGGAACTTTCCTGAACATTAAACACCCAGGCCCTTGTGAAAAAGGCCCAACAATGTCTGCATTTCCTGAGGAGGCTGAGGAGCGCCCGTCTACCCCCCAAAATTCTCACCAACTTCTACCACTGCACCATAGAGAGTATCCTGACCATCTGCATCTCAGTGTGGTACGGCAACTGAACCTCAGTAGACCAGAAAGCTCTGCAGTGGGTCGTCAAGGCGGCCCAGCATATCACCGGTACCCAGCTCCCAGCCATAAAAGACATTTATCACAAACGCTGACTTCGAAGGGGTCTGAGCATCAGCAGAGATCCCACCCACCCCAACCATGGACTGTTCTCCCCCCTGCCGTGCTCTGGGAGGCGCTACAGGAGCCTCAGAGCCCCCACTACCAGGCTCAAAAACAGCTTCTTTCCACAAGCTATTGCCCACCTGAACCTGGCCACCCACTGAATATCTGTGGATGTTTGTAAATATTTTGTATTCCAGCTCTTTTTTAACTTATATTTAGCTTTTGGTCTTCATGTGTGTATATCTTATACTGTGTTTGCTGTGTTTGTGTGTGTCTGTCTTGCACTGTTTGGTGAAGCCACAGCCCTCATTTCATTTTTAACATGTGCCTGCACATTGTTTTTAATGACAATAAATTGAATTGAATTGAACATGCTATATTACAGTTATATTTTAAGTCAACATGCTATATTACAGTTACATGTTAAGTCAACATGATATATTACCATTATATTTTAAGGCAATATGCTATATTACAGTTATATTTTAAGTCAACATGATATATTACGGTTACATGTTAAGTCAACATGCTATATTACAGTTACATGTTAAGTCAACATGCTATATTACAGTTACATGTTAAGTCAACATGCTATATTAGTTATATTTATATTAAAGTTACATGTTAAGTCAACATGCTATATTACAGTTACATGTTAAGTCAACATGATATATTACAGTTACATTTTAAGTCAACGTGATATATTACAGTTATATTTATATTACATTTAGATTTTAAGTCAACATGATATATTAGAGTTATATT
>NC_079223.1:3873520-3906020 GCF_029633865.1 Lampris incognitus
GTTTACGGTGACTACAGTTTACAGTTACTACAGTTTACAATGACTACAGTTTACGGTGACTACATTTTACAGTGACTACAGTTTACAGTTACTACAGTTTACAGTTACTACAGTTTACAGTTACTACAGTTTACGGTGACTACAGTTTACAGCTACTACAGTTTACAGTTACCACAGTTTACGGTGACTACAGTTTACAGTTACTACAGTTTACAGTTGCTACAGTTTACAGTTACTACAGTTTACAATGACTACAGTTTACGGGGACTACAGTTTACAGTGACTACAGTTTACAGTGACTACAGTTTACGGTGACTACAGTTTACAGTTGCTACAGTTTACAGTTACTACAGTTTACGGTGACTACAGTTTACGGTGACTACAGTTTACAGTGACTACAGTTTACAGTTGCTACAGTTTACAGTTACTACAGTTTACAATGACTACAGTTTACAGTGGCTACAGTTTACAGTGACTACAGTTTACGGTGACTACAGTTTACAGTGACTACAGTTTACAGTTACTACAGTTTACAGTTACTACAGTTTACAGTGAGCTACAGTTTACAGTTACTACAGTTTACGGTGACTACAGTTTACGGTGACTACAGTTTACAGTTACTACAGTTTACAGTTACTACAGTTTACAGTGACTACAGTTTACGGTGACTACAGTTTACGGTGACTACAGTTTACAGTTACTACAGTTTACAGTGAGCTACAGTTTACAGTTACTACAGTTTACAGTGAGCTACAGTTTACAGTTACTACAGTTTACAGTTACTACAGTTTACGGTGACTACAGTTTACGGTGACTACAGTTTACGGTTACTACAGTTTACAGTTACTACAGTTTATAGTTACTACAGTTTACGGTGACTACAGTTTACAGTTACTAAAGTTTACTGTTACTACAGTTTACGGTGACTACAGTTTACAGTTACTACAGTTTACAGTTGCTACAGTTTACAGTTACTACAGTTTACAATGACTACAGTTTACGGTGACTACAGTTTACAGTTACTACAGTTTACAATGACTACAGTTTACGGTGACTACAGTTTACAGTGACTACAGTTTACAGTGACTACAGTTTACGGTGACTACAGTTTACAGTGACTACAGTTTACAGTTACTACAGTTTACGGTGACTACAGTTTACGGTGACTACAGTTTACAGTGACTACAGTTTACAGTTGCTACAGTTTACAGTTACTACAGTTTACAATGACTACAGTTTACAGTGACTACAGTTTACAGTGACTACAGTTTACGGTGACTACAGTTTACAGTGACTACAGTTTACAGTTACTACAGTTTATAGTTACTACAGTTTACGGTGACTACAGTTTACAGTTACTAAAGTTTACTGTTACTACAGTTTACGGTGACTACAGTTTACAGTTACTACAGTTTACAGTTACTACAGTTTACAATGACTACAGTTTACGGTGACTACAGTTTACAGTTACTACAGTTTACAGTGAGCTACAGTTTACAGTTACTACAGTTTACAGTGACTACAGTTTACGGTGACTACAGTTTACAGTGAGCTACAGTTTACAGTTACTACAGTTTACAGTTACTACAGTTTACAGTGACTACAGTTTACGGTGACTACAGTTTACGGTGACTACAGTTTACAGTGACTACAGTTTACAGTTACTACAGTTTACAGTGAGCTACAGTTTACAGTTACTACAGTTTACAGTGACTACAGTTTACGGTGACTGCAGTTTACGGTTACTACAGTTTACGGTGACTACAGTTTACAGTTACTACAGTTTACAGTTGCTACAGTTTACAGTTACTACAGTTTACAATGACTACAGTTTACGGTGACTACAGTTTACGGTGGCTACAGTTTACAGTGACTACAGTTTACGGTGACTACAGTTTACAGTGACTACAGTTTACAGTTGCTACAGTTTACAGTTACTACAGTTTACGGTGACTACAGTTTACAGTGACTACAGTTTACAGTTGCTACAGTTTACAGTTACTACAGTTTACAATGACTACAGTTTACAGTGGCTACAGTTTACAGTGACTACAGTTTACGGTGACTACAGTTTACAGTGACTACAGTTTACAGTTACTACAGTTTACAGTTACTACAGTTTACAGTGAGCTACAGTTTACAGTTACTACAGTTTACGGTGACTACAGTTTACGGTGACTACAGTTTACAGTGAGCTACAGTTTACAGTTACTACAGTTTACAGTTACTACAGTTTACAGTGACTACAGTTTACGGTGACTACAGTTTACGGTGACTACAGTTTACAGTTACTACAGTTTACAGTGAGCTACAGTTTACAGTTACTACAGTTTACAGTGACTACAGTTTACGGTGACTACAGTTTACGGTTACTACAGTTTACAGTTACTACAGTTTATAGTTACTACAGTTTACGGTGACTACAGTTTACAGTTACTAAAGTTTACTGTTACTACAGTTTACGGTGACTACAGTTTACAGTTACTACAGTTTACAGTTGCTACAGTTTACAGTTACTACAGTTTACAATGACTACAGTTTACGGTGACTACAGTTTACAGTTACTACAGTTTACAATGACTACAGTTTACGGTGACTACAGTTTACAGTGACTACAGTTTACAGTGACTACAGTTTACGGTGACTACAGTTTACAGTGACTACAGTTTACAGTTGCTACAGTTTACAGTTACTACAGTTTACGGTGACTACAGTTTACGGTGACTACAGTTTACAGTGACTACAGTTTACAGTTGCTACAGTTTACAGTTACTACAGTTTACAGTGACTACAGTTTACAGTGACTACAGTTTACGGTGACTACAGTTTACAGTGACTACAGTTTACAGTTACTACAGTTTACAGTTACTACAGTTTACAGTGAGCTACAGTTTACAGTTACTACAGTTTACAGTGACTACAGTTTACGGTGACTACAGTTTACAGTGAGCTACAGTTTACAGTTACTACAGTTTACAGTTACTACAGTTTACAGTGACTACAGTTTACGGTGACTACAGTTTACGGTAACTACAGTTTACAGTGACTACAGTTTACAGTGAGCTACAGTTTACAGTTACTACAGTTTACAGTGACTACAGTTTACGGTGACTACAGTTTACAGTTACTACAGTTTACAGTGAGCTACAGTTTACAGTTACTACAGTTTACAGTTACTACAGTTTACAGTGAGCTACAGTTTACAGTTACTACAGTTTACAGTTACTACAGTTTACGGTGACTACAGTTTACGGTGACTACAGTTTACGGTTACTACAGTTTACAGTTACTACAGTTTATAGTTACTACAGTTTACGGTGACTACAGTTTACAGTTACTAAAGTTTACTGTTACTACAGTTTACGGTGACTACAGTTTACAGTTACTACAGTTTACAGTTGCTACAGTTTACAGTTACTACAGTTTACAATGACTACAGTTTACGGTGACTACAGTTTACAGTGACTACAGTTTGCAGTGACTACAGTTTACAGTTGCTACAGTTTACAGTTACTACAGTTTACAATGACTACAGTTTACAGTGACTACAGTTTACAGTGACTACAGTTTACGGTGACTACAGTTTACAGTGACTACAGTTTACAGTTACTACAGTTTACAGTTACTACAGTTTACAGTGAGCTACAGTTTACAGTTACTACAGTTTACAGTGACTACAGTTTACGGTGACTACAGTTTACAGTGAGCTACAGTTTACAGTTACTACAGTTTACAGTTACAACAGTTTACAGTGACTACAGTTTACGGTGACTACAGTTTACGGTGACTACAGTTTACAGTTACTACAGTTTACAGTGAGCTACAGTTTACAGTTACTACAGTTTACAGTGACTACAGTTTACGGTGACTACAGTTTACAGTTACTACAGTTTACAGTGAGCTACAGTTTACAGTTACTACAGTTTACAGTTACTACAGTTTACGGTGACTACAGTTCACGGTGACTACAGTTTACGGTTACTACAGTTTACAGTTACTACAGTTTATAGTTACTACAGTTTACGGTGACTACAGTTTACGGTGACTACAGTTTACAGTTACTACAGTTTACGGTGACTACAGTTTACAGTTACTACAGTTTACGGTTACTACAGTTAACAGTTACTACAGTTTATAGTGACTACAGTTTACAGTTACTACAGTTTACGGTGACTACAGTTTACGGCGAGCTACAGTTTGCAGTTACTACAGTTTACAGTTACTACAGTTTACAGTGACTACAGTTTACAGTTACTACAGTTTACGGTGAGCTACAGTTTACAGTTACTACAGTTTACGGTGACTACAGTTTATAGTTACTACAGTTTACGGTTACTACAGTTTACAGTTACTACAGTTTATAGTGACTACAGTTTACAGTTACTACAGTTTACGGTGACTACAGTTTACAGTGACTACAGTTTACAGTGACTACAGTTTACGGTGACTACAGTTTACAGTGACTACAGTTTACAGTTACTACAGTTTACAGTTACTACAGTTTACAGTGAGCTACAGTTTACAGTTACTACAGTTTACAGTGACTACAGTTTACGGTGACTACAGTTTACAGTTACTACAGTTTACAGTTACTACAGTTTACAGTGACTACAGTTTACGGTGACTACAGTTTACAGTGACTACAGTTTACGGTGACTACATTTTACAGTTACTACAGTTTACAGTGAGCTACAGTTTACAGTTACTACAGTTTACAGTGACTACAGTTTACGGTGACTACAGTTCACGGTGACTACAGTTTACGGTTACTACAGTTTACAGTTACTACAGTTTATAGTTACTACAGTTTACGGTGACTACAGTTTACGGTGACTACAGTTTACAGTTACTACAGTTTACGGTGACTACAGTTTACAGTTACTACAGTTTACGGTTACTACAGTTAACAGTTACTACAGTTTATAGTGACTACAGTTTACAGTTACTACAGTTTACGGTGACTACAGTTTACGGTGAGCTACAGTTTGCAGTTACTACAGTTTACAGTTACTACAGTTTACAGTGACTACAGTTTACAGTGACTACAGTTTACAATGACTACAGTTTACGGTGACTACAGTTTACAGTTACTACAGTTTACAGTTACTACAGTTTACGGTGACTACAGTTTACAGTTGCTACAGTTTACAATGACTACAGTTTACGGTGACTACAGTTTACAGTTACTACAGTTTACAGTTACTACAGTTTACGGTGACTACAGTTTACAGTTACTACAGTTTACAATGACTACAGTTTACAGTTACTACAGTTTACAGTTACTACAGTTTACGGTGACTACAGTGAGCTACAGTTTACAGTTACTACATTTTACAGTGACTACAGTTTACAGTTACTACAGTTTACAGTTACTACAGTTTACGGTGACTACAGTTTACAGTTACTACAGTTTACGGTGACTACAGTTTACAGCTACTACAGTTTACAGTTACCACAGTTTACGGTGACTACAGTTTACAGTTACTACAGTTTACAGTTGCTACAGTTTACAGTTACTACAGTTTACAATGACTACAGTTTACGGTGACTACAGTTTACAGTTGCTACAGTTTACAGTTACTACAGTTTACGGTGACTACAGTTTACGGTGACTACAGTTTACAGTGACTACAGTTTACAGTTGCGACAGTTTACAGTTACTACAGTTTACAATGACTACAGTTTACAGTGGCTACAGTTTACAGTGACTACAGTTTACGGTGACTACAGTTTACAGTGACTACAGTTTACAGTTACTACAGTTTACAGTGAGCTACAGTTTACAGTTACTACAGTTTACGGTGACTACAGTTTACGGTGACTACAGTTTACAGTTACTACAGTTTACAGTGACTACAGTTTACGGTGACTACAGTTTACGGTGACTACAGTTTACGGTTACTACAGTTTACAGTGAGCTACAGTTTACAGTTACTACAGTTTACAGTGAGCTACAGTTTACAGTTACTACAGTTTACAGTTACTACAGTTTACGGTGACTACAGTTTACGGTGACTACAGTTTACGGTTACTACAGTTTACAGTTACTACAGTTTATAGTTACTACAGTTTACGGTGACTACAGTTTACAGTTACTAAAGTTTACTGTTACTACAGTTTACGGTGACTACAGTTTACAGTTACTACAGTTTACAGTTGCTACAGTTTACAGTTACTACAGTTTACAATGACTACAGTTTACGGTGACTACAGTTTACAGTTACTACAGTTTACAGTTACTACAGTTTATAATTACTACAGTTTACGGTGACTACAGTTTACAGTTACTAAAGTTTACTGTTACTACAGTTTACGGTGACTACAGTTTACAGTTACTACAGTTTACAGTTACTACAGTTTACAATGACTACAGTTTACGGTGACTACAGTTTACAGTTACTACAGTTTACAGTGAGCTACAGTTTACAGTTACTACAGTTTACAGTGACTACAGTTTACGGTGACTACAGTTTACAGTGAGCTACAGTTTACAGTTACTACAGTTTACAGTTACTACAGTTTACAGTGACTACAGTTTACTGTGACTACAGTTTACAGTGACTACAGTTTACAGTTACTACAGTTTACAGTGAGCTACAGTTTACAGTTACTACAGTTTACAGTGACTACAGTTTACGGTGACTGCAGTTTACGGTTACTACAGTTTACGGTGACTACAGTTTACAGTTACTACAGTTTACAGTTGCTACAGTTTACAGTTACTACAGTTTACAATGACTACAGTTTACGGTGACTACAGTTTACGGTGGCTACATTTTACAGTGACTACAGTTTACGGTGAGTACAGTTTACAGTGACTACAGTTTACAGTTGCTACAGTTTACAGTTACTACAGTTTACGGTGACTACAGTTTACAGTGACTACAGTTTACAGTTGCTACAGTTTACAGTTACTACAGTTTACAATGACTACAGTTTACAGTGGCTACAGTTTACAGTGACTACAGTTTACGGTGACTACAGTTTACAGTGACTACAGTTTACAGTTACTACAGTTTACAGTTACTACAGTTTACAGTGAGCTACAGTTTACAGTTACTACAGTTTACGGTGACTACAGTTTACGGTGACTACAGTTTACAGTGACTACAGTTTACGGTGACTACAGTTTACAGTTACTACAGTTTACTGTTACTACAGTTTACGGTGACTACAGTTTACAGTTACTACAGTTTACAGTTGCTACAGTTTACAGTTACTACAGTTTACAATGACTACAGTTTACGGTGACTACAGTTTACAGTTACTACAGTTTACAATGACTACAGTTTACGGTGACTACAGTTTACAGTGACTACAGTTTACAGTGACTACAGTTTACGGTGACTACAGTTTACAGTGACTACAGTTTACAGTTGCTACAGTTTACAGTTACTACAGTTTACTGTTACTACAGTTTACGGTGACTACAGTTTACAGTTACTACAGTTTACAGTTGCTACAGTTTACAGTTACTACAGTTTACAATGACTACAGTTTACGGTGACTACAGTTTACAGTTACTACAGTTTACAATGACTACAGTTTACGGTGACTACAGTTTACAGTGACTACAGTTTACAGTGACTACAGTTTACGGTGACTACAGTTTACAGTGACTACAGTTTACAGTTGCTACAGTTTACAGTTACTACAGTTTACGGTGACTACAGTTTACGGTGACTACAGTTTACAGTGACTACAGTTTACAGTTGCTACAGTTTACAGTTACTACAGTTTACAATGACTACAGTTTACAGTGACTACAGTTTACAGTGACTACAGTTTACGGTGACTACAGTTTACGGTGACTACAGTTTACAGTTACTACAGTTTACAGTTACTACAGTTTACAGTGAGCTACAGTTTACAGTTACTACAGTTTACAGTGACTACAGTTTACGGTGACTACAGTTTACGGTGAGCTACAGTTTACAGTTACTACAGTTTACAGTTACTACAGTTTACAGTGACTACAGTTTACGGTGACTACAGTTTACGGTGACTACAGTTTACAGTGACGACAGTTTACGGTGACTACAGTTTACAGTTACTACAGTTTACAGTGAGCTACAGTTTACAGTTACTACAGTTTACAGTGACTAAAGTTTACGGTGACTACAGTTTACAGTTACTACAGTTTACAGTGAGCTACAGTTTACAGTTACTACAGTTTACAGTTACTACAGTTTACAGTGAGCTACAGTTTACAGTTACTACAGTTTACGGTGACTACAGTTTACGGTGACTACAGTTTACGGTTACTACAGTTTACAGTTACTACAGTTTATAGTTACTACAGTTTACGGTGACTACAGTTTAAAGTTACTAAAGTTTACTGTTACTACAGTTTACGGTGACTACAGTTTACAGTTACTACAGTTTACAGTTGCTACAGTTTACAGTTACTACAGTTTACAATGACTACAGTTTACGGTGACTACAGTTTACAGTGACTACAGTTTGCAGTGACTACAGTTTACAGTTGCTACAGTTTACAGTTACTACAGTTTACAATGACTACAGTTTACAGTGACTACAGTTTACAGTGACTACAGTTTACGGTGACTACAGTTTACAGTGACTACAGTTTACAGTTACTACAGTTTACAGTTACTACAGTTTACAGTGAGCTACAGTTTACAGTTACTACAGTTTACAGTGACTACAGTTTACGGTGACTACAGTTTACAGTGAGCTACAGTTTACAGTTACTACAGTTTACAGTTACAACAGTTTACAGTGACTACAGTTTACGGTGACTACAGTTTACAGTGACTACAGTTTACGGTGACTACAGTTTACAGTTACTACAGTTTACAGTGAGCTACAGTTTACAGTTACTACAGTTTACAGTGACTACAGTTTACGGTGACTACAGTTTACAGTTACTACAGTTTACAGTGAGCTACAGTTTACAGTTACTACAGTTTACAGTTACTACAGTTTACGGTGACTACAGTTCACGGTGACTACAGTTTACGGTTACTACAGTTTACAGTTACAACAGTTTATAGTTACTACAGTTTACGGTGACTACAGTTTACGGTGACTACAGTTTACAGTTACTACAGTTTACGGTGACTACAGTTTACAGTTACTACAGTTTACGGTTACTACAGTTAACAGTTACTACAGTTTATAGTGACTACAGTTTACAGTTACTACAGTTTACGGTGACTACAGTTTACGGCGAGCTACAGTTTGCAGTTACTACAGTTTACAGTTACTACAGTTTACAGTGACTACAGTTTACAGTTACTACAGTTTACAGTGACTACAGTTTACAGTTACTACAGTTTACAGTTACTACAGTTTACAGTTACTACAGTTTACGGTGAGCTACAGTTTACGGTGAGCTACTCAAGGTGTTGCATAGATTAAGAAAGGCGTAACAGTTCAGAAGGCCCTGTACAAAGGCCTGTCTGAGGTGTGCTTGAGCGAGACCTCCCTGTAGAGATGGACAGATGAGACATTTTCCTCCAGCAGTTACGTCGCATTATACGTTCTTTATACCCCTGTAGTTTTCTAGCTCTGAACTGAGTAAGATCCAGTAACACTACTTCTACCCAGCTCAGATGGCAGTATTTCTACTTTTAGAGCAGCACGTCAGCAGTCTGCCCGCCTCTGCTTGTTCTTGGAGTAATTGTGGGGACTTGTGGAGTTTTTGTGAAGGACCATTGTGTGCTTTCAGAAGAAAAGTGAAGTTTGAACAAATAAACGCGCTCCTTCGGCTGCTGTTCTGACCCCCACACGCCTGCACAGCTGGGTGACCGGCTTCTCTTCCGCAGGTCTGATTGCTGCTGTGCTCTCATCACAGAAGAATAGTGGGGAAATGATCTGAAATGAGGCAAAACTTAAAAGCCGACAGTGGCTAATTGCCAACCACGGCACTGCACGCCAAGCACCTCCACCGGCTAGCGCCTCTGCACGGTCGCCTACGGCACATGCACACCTGTAACTTGTGCATGCATGTGCACGTGCCTAGAGACATTCAAACTCCTGGTGCACACACACTGAGGAAAGTACACTAGTGTTGATGCTCCATACACACAAACACTCAACCATACGTAGCTGGACACACACTCAGCCCTCATCACAAACACGCGAGCATAGAACAAGCAGACACTTTCTGCACAGATACCCAAATTCACTCTGCACACACACGTGTGTATGCACACTCACACAAACTCCTCCAATGGCAGTCAGACATCAGCAGCCCTGTGATATGTGTGTGTGTGTTAATGTGTGTGTTAGCACGTGTCTGTTAATGTGTGTGTGCGCAGGGTGTTTCCGGACTCCAGATGGAGTAGGGCGTTGACGGCCAATCTAAACGTTTCACAGAGGACAGTGCTGCTCATTCACCTTCACTGACCTGATTTCCAAAAGCAGTCAGGGATTTTAACCATCAACCTAATCCAGCTTTTAACGACGACACACTGCACACTGTTGCCCGTCTATCCATCCATCCATCCATCCATCATCCATCCATCCATCCATCCATCATCCATCCATCCATCCATCATCCACACTGCTTATTCTGCTCCCAGGGTCACAGGGATGCTGGAGCCTATCCCAGCAGTCACTGGGTGGCAGGCAGGAAGACACCCTGGACAGGCCGCCAGGCCATCATAGAGCCCCCCCCCCCGGCACACACACACACACACCTAGGGACAATTTATTACAGTCGAATCACCTGACCTACATGTCTTTCAAACAAATTCATGGAAACCATGAACAACTCACCAATACATAATATGTGTGCACAATCACACAACAATCCAACACAGAAAGAGAGAGAAAGAGATGGACAGACAGACAGAAAGACGTTGAGTTGAGCAATATCCTGTGTGAGTAAGAAAGAGAAAGGAAAGGGGAAAAGTGGAAGAGAAAGGACTGGAGGCTTCTTTCATCAAGAGTACACCAGCAGTAAACAATAACAGTTTTTTTAAGGAGGAGCAGGAGGAGTCCTCCTGTTAAACACTTCCCTAAATATTACAGGAAGGGTGCAGGGAATAGGGAAGATGAGGAGGAGGAGGAAGAAGGAGAATCAGAAGATGTGCTCTGTGGTTTCCATTATACCGTCACCTCTGCACATCCCTGTTTCCGAAGTTCCCCCTCACAAGCTCAAATCAGAGGTCTGTACACAGAGCTGCAGGGAGGTGGGGTGGGAGCAACAATCACCCTCTGCATTTAGGAATTTATGGCAGCAGAGAAATAAAAGTTACGCAGAAGGTTGCAAAATTGTTTTATTGTTTGTTATAGAGTGGCTTTGTTCATTCTGCCCACTTTAATTCCAGCACCCTATTCTGTTCAGTTCCCCTCTACTTAGAAGACCTCAAGAACAGCAGTCGGACAAGTTATTCAACAATTTATAGCCAGCGCTTGATAGTTATACCGGGAGATCATACAGTAGTTATACAGTCTGTCATTCATTTGGCTGACTACAGTATTATGTGACTATTCTATTCTATTCTATTCTATTCTATTCTATTCTATTCTATACTATTCTATTCTACTCTATACTATACTATTATTTTCTATACTACTATACTATTCTGTTCTATACTTTACTATACTATTCTGTTCTATACTATACTATTCTATTCTGTTCTATACTAAACTATTCTGTTCTATACTATACTATTCTGTTCTATACTATACTATTCTATTCTGTTCTATACTATACTATTCTGTTCTATACTATACTATCCTGTTCTATACTTTACTATAGTATTCTATTCTGTTCCATACTATTCTGTTCTATTCTGTTCTATACTATACTATACCATTCTATTCTATACTATTCTGTTCTATACTTTACTATACTATACTATTCTGTCCTATACTATGCTATGTTATGTTATACTATACTGTTCTGTTAAAATGGCTGGATGTCATCCCCTGGCAGAGATGGCTCATATGTTTTGAAGCCTCCTCAGTCATATCACTTGAATCCATCCTGCTCCGGAGGCGTCGTACTATTTGCTCTCCTCGGCCACAGCCCATTTCATCACGCTGTTAAATTCTGAACAGGCATAATCTAGACGGCTTGTTGTCCTTTGATGGACCCCGGCATATTTTCAAGATGGCGGCCTCCATGCGTGTGTTCTTTGCCCTCCGCATCCCTTTAGGAGGTGAATGATTACTTTTACTTGTACTGCACATGCTTGGTTCCGACTCGGGGTCGATGTGAGATGAGAAGTTGTGTGTTTGTGTGCGTGAAGGTTTGTGTGTCTTTCCTCCGGTGAGCCACGCGCGACGGCATAGGACGGCAGTACTGTCCTCACGAGCCGCTCCACGTATACGTTTACTGTCTACACAGTAGGCGACACCGTTACAACCTCGCGCTTTTCCTTTTTCGGCAATTATTCTTCTTAAATATACTAACGGTTACTTCTCATAGAGTACATATACTAACGCTTACTTCTCATAGAGTAAATATACTAACGGTTACTTCTCATAGAGTAAATATACTAACGGTTACTTCTCATAGAGTACATATACTAACGGTTACTTCTCATAGAGTAAATATACTAACGGTTACTTCTCATAGAGTACATATACTAACGCTTACTTCTCATAGAGTAAATATACTAACGGTTACTTCTCATAGAGTACATATACTAACGGTTACTTCTCATAGAGTAAATATACTAACGGTTACTTCTCATAGAGTACATATACTAACGGTTACTTCTCATATAGTAAATATACTAACGGTTACTTCTCATAGAGTACATATGCTAACGGTTGCTTCTCATAGAGTAGATATACTAACGGTATAAATATACTGAAGTTTGTCAGATGTTCTTGACGATTTCGAAAGATAGAAATTTCTGTACCTGGTGACAGCAAACCCCATCCTTACAACCTTGAACAAAGTGGTTCTGCTTTAGCTTTTGACAAATCCAAGTCCCTGACCAGGTCATTTAATTCTGGCTGTGTTATCAAATGAGGATAACCAGGCATAAAGGGTTCAGCATCTGGATCGGTGTCGTTTTCCACATCTGGTTCATGTGTTGTGGCATCTTCACCTGCCTCATCTAGGCTCCATGTTTCTGGTGGCTTCAGGACTGGCAGACTGTCATCATGTGGCACTGGTCTCATGGCTGAAGGCAGATTGAGGTATTTAATTGATTTCTTATTTTCAGTAGAGAAGCCAGACACATTGGTCAGACAGACGTAACAGTCCATCACGTGATCCTTCTGTTCTCGCCATATCAAGGGGACTGCAAATGGCATTGACTTCCGAGTACCTCTGAGCCAAGGTGTCATGTTGACTGCACATGTTGCACAACAGATGTAAGGAACCCAGGGTTTCTCATGGTCACTGGTTTTACATCTGAAGTGGAGCTCATAGGCGTTCTTAATAACTGCAGGCATGGTGTGTCTTTGAGTCTTAAGCGTGTCCTCACCACAGATGTACCAGGATGTACTGCAGCTTCTGCAGCACTGATGAGACATTTCTGCTGTATTAAATCTTAAATTATTATTAAATTGGCCAATTATTATTAGCCAAACTATAAAGAATTTGCATCATATACGTATATTCGTCAATATATGATGTCCTCAGCAATCTAGCCACAAGGTCGACGTCATTCTAGCGGGTATTGTCTTTGAGCTGGCATCCCTTCTGGAAAACTTTGCTTCAAATGTAATTTAAGAATAAAATGTTGGTTACATCCAATGAATAATGATATGAAGGTTTTATTTTCTCTCAGACTAAATATCCTGATGGAGGCTTGCCTAACAATACTTTCCCTAAGCTATTGTTGTTTGGTGTGTGTACACACACACACACACACACACATATGTGTGTGTGTGTATATGTTAGCTAGGGGCCCTGTGATGGTCTGGCAGCCTGTCCAGGGTGTCTCCCTGCCTGCTGCCCAATGACTGCTGGATAGGCTTGAGAGCAGGATAAGTGGTTGGGATAATGGATGGATGAATGGATGTTAGCTAGGTATTTGTGCGTGCCTATATGCCTGCAGTCACACATTGTAGTGTATTATGTGATTTGTCTTTGTGTATGTCTGTGTGCATCTAAATCTTTGTGTGTCTTTATTTTCATGCATGTGTTTCGTTCTCACATCTTTTTTACATATTAAGGCGCAGTCCCTCTCCGGTCCTTAGGAGGTGCTCTTCAGTCATCCTCGTCAGTCAGCCGAGTCTCTGCGGGGTCTCTCCAAAGGAACCTTGTAGCCCCATTGGTCCCGGTGTTGGCATGTCCACCAATCAGGCATGGCAGCTTCTTCAACAAGTGTAAGTTTATTTCCAAAATGCTCTATATCCGTTTTTTCTAACATGTTGCAGGATGCTCTTGAGAACGCTGATTGGGAGATGTTCCGCACGACTTTAGCTAACGTCAGTGAGTTTACGGAAGTAGCAGTGAGTTACATCTCTATGCTAACAAATGCTATCATTCCGACTGTCAAGATTAAGATCTTCCCGAACCAGAAACCATGGGTCAGTAGAGCAGTTCGATTGGCGTTAACAGCTCACACCAGCGCTGACAATGCAGGGCGGATTTCTGGTGACATGACTGATTATAAAGCAGTGCCTTATGGCCTGCGGGAGACAGTCAAAGAGGCTAAGTGGCGCTCTAAGGACAAAGTGGAAGGCGACTTTAATGAAGGTGACTCCACTCATGTGTGGAATGGACTACAGGTCATTACAGATTTTAAAAACAAGCCTTGCTCAGCTATGAGTGTGGATCCCTCCCTAGCTGACAAACTGAACGTGTTTTACGCATGCTATGAGGCTAACGGCACCAACAACAGCTAAATGACCACAGTAGACAGCGGGGAACCCCGATTCACCGTCACTGAGAGCGATGTGAGGAGGGTCCTTAGGGGGGTAAATGGCAAGAAAGTTGCAGAGCCTGACGAGATCCCTGGCCGGATCTTAAAATCCTGCGCTAACCAGCTAGCTCCAGTGTGTACATTCAATTCAATTCAATTCAATTTATTGTCATTAAAAACAATGTGCAGGCACATGTTAAAAATGAAATGAGGGCTGTGGCTTCACCAAACAGTGCAAGACAGACACACACAAACACAGCAAACACAGTATAAGATATACACACATGAAGACCAAAAGCTAAAAATAAGTTAAAAAAGAGCTGGAATACAAAATATTTACAAACATCCACAGATATTCAGTGGGTAGCCAGGTTCAGGTGGGCAATAGCTTGTGGAAAGAAGCTGTTTTTGAGCCTGGTAGTGGGGGCTCTGAGGCTCCTGTAGCGCCTCCCAGAGTGCAGGGGGCAGAACAGTCCATGGTTGGGGTGCGTGGGATCTCTGCTGATGCTCAGACCCCTTCGAAGGCAGCGTTTGTGATAAATGTCTTTTATGGCTGGGAGCTGGGTACCGGTGATATGCTGGGCCGCCTTGACGACCCGCTGCAGAGCTTTCTGTTCTACTGAGGTGCAGTTGCCGTACCACACTGAGATACAGATGGTCAGGATGCTCTCTATGGTGCAGTGGTAGAAGTTGGTGAGAATTTTGGGGGGCTAGACAACCGCTCCTCGGCCTCCTCAGGAAATGCAGGCGTTGTTGGGCCTTTTTCACAAGGGCCTGGGTGTTTAATGTCCAGGAAAGTTCCTCGCTGCTGTGGACTCCAAGGAATTTAAAGCCGGAAACATGCTCCACTTCCACCCCATTGATGTGTATGGAACATATATCTTTCCCACATCCCTGGCCCAAGCCGTCGTCCCCTCATGCCCCTCAAGCGGTCCGTTATTGTCCCTGTGCCAAAGAACAACAGTCCATCATGCCTGAATGACTACTGACCAGTGGCCCTGACATCAGTAGCAATGAAGTGCTTTGAGAGGTTGGCGAAAGATTTCATCTGCTCATCCCTGCCGAGCTCATTCGACCCCCCCCAGTTTGCCTATAAAAACAACAGGTGCAGAGACGATGCCATCTCCAACCTCTTGCACACCACCTTAACCCACCTGGATAGGGGGAGAGGGAACTACGTACGTATGCTGTTCATTGACTACAGTTCAGAGTTTAATACTATAGTCCCCCTCAATCTGGTCATGAAGAAGAGGTCGCTAGGAATAAACACCCCGTTGTGCAATTGGGTGTACAACTTTCTCACTGACTGGCCTCAGGTAAGTAGGGTGGACGGCCTAACCTCCGGAACATTGATCCTCAACACAGGTGCTCCTCAGGGTTGTGTGCTGAGCCCTCTGCTCTACAACATCCACACACATGACTGCAAAACCACGGACAGCTGCACCTCCATCATCAAATTTGCAGACGACACAGTGGTAATAGGCCTGATTTCCAACAACAACGAACAGGCCCATCTGAATCAAGTAGATGACCTGGCACAGTGGTGCCAGTCCAACAACAACCTGACCCTGAACGTCAGCAAGACCAAAGAAATGGTGGTGGACTTCAGGAGACAGCAGGAGAAAGGATACAACCCACTAAAGATCAACAGGGAACCTGTGGAGAGGGTCTCCAGGTTTAAATACCTCGGCATACACATCACTGAGGACCTCACCTGGACTCTTCACACTCAGCACACTCTAAAGAAGTCCAGACAGAGGCTCTACTTCCTCCGAAGGCTGAGGAAATTCAAGGTCTCACCCTCCATCCTGGAGACATTCTATTCCTCGGTTGTGGAGAGCGTCCTAACAGGTTGCATCACCGCCTGGTATGGAAACTGTTCTGCCCCTGACCGAGTTGACTCACATAGAGTGGTACGTTCAGCTGAACGCAGCAGCAGAACATCCCTCCCCATCCTGCAGGACACTTACACCAGAAGGGTGAGGACGAGAGCCAAGAAGATCATGAGCGACACTTCTCGCCCTAACAACGGACTGTTCAGGCTATTGGGGTCTGGTAGACGCCTCTGTAGTCTTAGGGCCAAAACAGAGAGACTAAAGAGAAGCTTCTATCCACAGGCCATAAGAACTCTCAACATATATGACCTTTCACATACTTGAGACAGCTAGGGTTTTTTGTTTTTTTTAATTGTTATCTATTGGTTTTTATTTATTGTTTATTTTGACTTAAAAAAAGGAAGAAAATGCACTGATCTTTTGTCTTTTATCTAGGCCTATGTATTTTTTCACATAATGATAGACGGAGTACCCCTCTTCATTTCACTGCACGTTTTACTTTGTATTTCTGTGCATGTGACAAATAAAGTACTTGTACTTGTTCACTTGCTGCCTGATATATCCACCCCCTGACAGGTGCCATTGTAACGAGATAATCAGTGTTATTCACTGACCTGTCGGTGTCCCCCCCCCCTTTTTGCTCCCCAATTGTATTCAGCAAATTACCCCGCTTTTCCGATCCCGGTCTCTGCTCCACCCCCTCTGCTGATCTGGGGAGGGCTGCAGACTACCACATGCCTCCTCCCATACATGTGGAGTCACCAGCTGCTTCTTTTCACCTGACAGTGAGAAGTTTCACCAGGGGGACGTAGCGCGTGGGAGGATCACGCTATTCCCCCCCAGTCCCCCCTCTCCCCTGAACAGGCGCCCCGACCGACCAGAGGAGGCGCTAGTGCAGCAACCAGGACACAAACCCACATCCGGCTTCCCACCCACAGACACGGCCAATTGTGTCTGTAGGGACACCTGACCAAGCCGGAGGTAATACGGGGATTCGAACCGGTGATCCCCGTGTTAGTAGGCAATGGAATAGACCGCTACGCTACCCGGACGCCCCCCTTTTTTTGTTTTTGTTTTGTTTATTTTGTTTTTTGCCTTATGTGTCCACGAGAGGTTCCAGTTAATTCCGTTTAGACATTGTGTTTCATTTTGCTCAGGGTGAGAGCATGATGGTGGCAGTGAGAGCATGATGGTGGCGGTGAGAGCATGATGGTGGCGGTGAGAGCATGATGCTGACGGTGAGAGCATGATGGTGGCGGTGAGAGTATGATGGTGGCGGTGAGAGCATGATGGTGGTGGTGAGAGTATGATGGTGGCGGTGAGAGCATGATGGTGGCGGTGAGAGCATGATGCTGACGGTGAGAGCATGATGGTGGTGGTGAGAGTATGATGGTGGCGGTGAGAGCATGATGGTGGCGGTGAGAGTATGATGGTGGCGGTGAGAGCATGATGGTGGCGGTGAGAGTATGATGGTGGCGGTGAGAGCATGATGGTGGTGGTGAGAGTATGATGGTGGCGGTGAGAGCATGATGGTGGCGGTGAGAGCATGATGCTGACGGTGAGAGCATGATGGTGGCGGTGAGAGCATGATGGTGGCGGTGAGAGCATGATGGTGGCGGTGAGAGCATGATGGTGGCGGTGAGAGCATGATGCTGACGGTGAGAGCATGATGGTGGCGGTGAGAGCATGATGGTGGCGGTGAGAGCATGATGGTGGTGGTGAGAGCATGATGGTGGCGGAGAGAGCATGATGATGGCGGCGAGAGCATGATGCTGACGGGGAGAGCATGATGGTGGCGGTGAGAGCATGATGGTGGCAGTGAGAGCATGATGCTGACAGGGAGAGCATGATGGTGGCGGTGAGAGCATGATGGTGGCGGTGAGAGCATGATGGTGGCGGTGAGAGCATGATGCTGACGGTGAGAGCATGATGGTGGCGGTGAGAGCATGATGGTGGCGGTGAGAGCATGATTATGGCGGAGAGAGCATGATGCCGACTGATCCAATATAACTGATCTTTATTGTAGGAAGAACAGCTTTTCTTTTTCTGTCCATTTTTGTCTCTCTTTCTCAGTCTTTTGTTGTGTGTGTGTGTGTGTGTGTGTGTGTGTGTGTGAGCACACGTGCGTATGCTACATGCTGTGTTGTTGTCTGTATATGTGTGGATGTGCTTGTGCCTTTCTTAAAATGTGTATCTGGTTAAAAGAAAATTGGATGTCTTGAAACTAGGGTGTGTGTTTGTGTGTGTGTGTGTGTGTGTGGGGGGGGGTATTTGCTGGTAGTGCTTATATTGGTACACCAACTAAACCTTTCTCCTCATCTGCTGTGGTGGAAGTGTATGTACGGTGATGCAGTGTGTAACCTCCATCAGGGTTGGTGTTGAGTGTTCTGTTCAGGAACGGTGTCGGCTGGGTGGACATGGGTAAAGGTCAGGTGTGCATAATGTGTGTGCTTGTGTGCAGTGACGGCGGAGGAGCTGTGGAAAGGCGTGCTGGCGGAGACGGGGTCTGGAGCCAAGAAGGGCCGAGGGAAGAGAACCAAACGCAAGCTGAGGAGGGACCTGAACCGAGGACAGACCATCGGAGAGGGTGAGAATCTGTTTTATATGTCTGTCCGCATCACTGACAAGAGCTCTTCCAGATCATAGGGTAGGATAAGACAGTCTGTCTCTGTCAATGTGGATGCACGTCTGTCTGTTAGTCTGTGTCAGTCTGTCTGTGTCAAACATAGGAAAGACCTGAGAGGACAGATCAGAGGAGGATCAGGAACAATTTATTGTTGTTTCTTTTCTGTACTTGCGTACAGAAAAGAAACAAAATTCTGTTCCCCCCAGCCCACCGCAGTGTGACACAAAAGATAAAAACGCACATCCCAACTTTCCCACAAAGGACACCACCAAAAACAGACAAGAAGGCAAAAAAAACCCAACAACACACAGTTAACAATACAGTCCAACAATTCCACCGTCCAGAGAACGAACGCCAGCCAGGATGACTGTCAGAACTGCCAGTCTGCATGGGCTAGCAGTTAGCTTAGCCCGCCCTGCTTCCGCATCCTGTCAGACCGCCCTCGGTGTTTCCTGTTCGGGTGCAGCTCTGATCAGGGCCGTGGTCCCTGGGCCCACAAGACGCAGCAGACCAGGCTCCCCCAGCCGATCCAACGCCAGCTGTCCCAGCCTTCAAATGAAGACAAAACAAACTTAGATGCAGACGTGGACAAAGACACTGCATGGACGGTACTGGGTGAGGCCACCGCAAACGTGAATTCACGCTGCCATCTTCCCACACCTGTACTGGGTGAGGCCACCGCAAACGTGAATTCCCGCTGCCATCTTCCCACACCTGTACTGGGTGAGGTGGCTGCAAACGTGAATTCATGCCACCATCTTCCCACACCGGTACTGGGTGAGGTGGCTGCAAACGTGAATTCGTGCCACCATCTTCCCACACCGGTACTGGGTGAGGTTGCTGCAAACGTGAATTCACGCTGCCATCTTCCCACAAAGATGGTAAGACAGAAGAGAAGGCAAGATATTGTCTGTCTTTCATAATATTTGAGAGACACGTTGAACTTGCTGGTTCCAGTAGTTCTCTGTGTGGAACATTCCAATAGAAACAAGACTAGGTCAAAACCTAATATATGGATGGACTGTGTGTCAGTGTGAGAAATTGTGGCCAGTTTATAACAGGGATAGTCAGGGCTCATGTCCAGGTCCTGGATATTAAATGTGCATCTGCAGTTTTCTGTAGTGGCCTCAGTAATGTTTGTTGTTAAAGGTAGAACAAGTAGGATTTTCCTAAAAATCAGTGTATAGACTCACAAAAATAATCCCTCGCAGTCATCACGTATGACCCACTTAGGCGTGTGTGTCGGTGTCTGTTTTCTGATTCGTCTCATTTTGCTGTATACGTGACATTTGTCGTCTTTGAACTTTGGGCAGCGGGATGTAGCGACCAGGCGCCAGATCGAGATCGTAAGCACACATCCAAGAGGAAGCTACAACAATGGCGGACACAGCAATGAAAAGACACAAATAATAGCGAGGCAGAACACCAAGTGGACAAAGCTCATTCCAAAACAAAGGGGAATCTGGGGTTGGCTTTCACTCGCCTGCGAGCACTGAATGACAGGATGGGGATGAAGAGCGATGTGGAGTTGGCCTGTAGACTGGGATGTGTTCTTGCAGCTGTTGTCAGGGGGCGTGTCCTTCTGGAGACATTGGTCCAGGGAGTAGGGGCCAACTTTGAATGTGAATCACAGAAGGTTGAGTCAGTTCATCTGGAAACATCGTTTATTGGCCGATACATTCAGCTACATGACCTCTTCTGCCAGGGCGTGAGACTGGAGAGGTCACTTAGATAGTGGAATGATGATACGTTTCTCTCAGTAAACGTTGTGTCCAGATGAACTGACTCAACCTTCTGTGGTTTTCTTACCTGGATTATTGAGCATGCATCAAGAAATGTTGAATGTGGTGAATACAAAGCACAACCGACAAATCCTACTCGGTCTACCTTTAAAGTTTACTTAAGTAGCTTAAATGTCACTTGAGCTGGTCAAGCTACGTTCCAGTTTTTAAAAAAAAGGCAATTATAAGAACAATACTTTCCATTCATATCTTGGGATGTTTGATTTGAAAGAGAACTTAATGGAATTGTAATTATAACTATTTTTTAACCCCCACTCCTCGTTCTTTTGTTTCTATCTGCGGACGTCTCTCGTTTTTCTAAGACTTACTCCCCAAAGAATGGATTGCGGGGCCGCTGATAGCACCATGAATTGCGCATCACTTGCAACCGCTATGTTCTCCATCTCAAGGCCTGATTCGCAAAAAATATTGTGCCAATGATATCATAGCGCAGGCATGCCCAGAACGTTATGCAGCTGAGTGCAATTGGCCCTTGTTTTGTGTCTGATTGCAATTATCCATGTGGCAAAGTATAAATGTGGCTTTGCACCAAGAACACAGTAGGCAGGTTCAATGTCATCCTTGATGTCAAGTATAGCAAGAAGTGTTAGACCTGGCAACCTGTATCTGTGAATGATTTCAGTCTTATCTAAATCAAAAGGTGATATTCTCCCTTGAAATATTCACTTACGAGCATGCCTGGCATGACGATACCTTCGCCTGCCTACAACCACTGTATCCATGATCACTGGAAAGTCTGGGCGTGACACCCCTTATAAATGCACTTCAGTCACCACCAACTCTCTGAAGATGCTAATAATTTTCACTCTAACCACATGTGGCTATTAGTGCTGGTGTTTGTGAATTAGACTTTTTTTTTGCAATGAGGCTAATTTGCATAGAAAGGGGCCATTTTGTACCAAATGTATGTATATTGCCTAATTTAGATATGTGCAGATAGCACCAGAGAACCAAGACGCTATTTGCTTAGCAGCGTCATTAAAGGTCCATGTCACCCTTTGCGGGTGCTTTGAGAATTACAGTTTCTTTTCATATTATTTGTGCAGGTCTAGTGGCCGCAATCCTTTTTGTGAAGCTAAGCTAACAGCGTGAGACAGCCGACTTGTAGAATATTCAGTAGTTAGTAGTGATTTAGTCGTTATATTGTTATGGAGAGGAATCAGTCTTCTCTCTTTCATTATAGCTCTCTGTCTTGGTTAAGCTCCCTCAGTCCATCTCTCGCTGCCTTTTTTTCCGTGAATAGCTGTCATATCCAGTGCCTTTTTCTGCTCAGGGGAGCTATCATTATGTGACAAACTTGCTCCCTGACACTCTCTCTCGGTCTCGCTGTCCCTCCTTGTCTCTTTATCCTCTCCTCTCTCAGTCTTCCCTGCTCCTCCCATAAGTGACCACATCCCTCTCAAAATTAGAGATGTCCTGATCCGATCAGAGAGATCGGCGAGCCGACCAAGACTTGTTTTGATAGCTCCATATAGGCCGTGTTAAACTTGGATCAAATCCTGATCCTTTGTTTATTTTACCGCCTCGCTCTCCGTCTATGCCAGCCGTCACTGAGGTGTCGTAAATGCCCATTGTGCATAAACTGTCTCATAAACTGACGTTATTCACAACTTGCAGCAATGAGACACGTATTTTTAAAAGTCAACAACAAACAGATTAGATGTCTACAGCGTGGAACTATTTCAAATGGAAAATGAAAAATGAAAGCAGCCCGACAGCCACTTGTGGGGTCTGCAGATGCCAGTGTTGGGCGAGGCGGTAATAACTGAGTAGCGTTCAACGTGACTATGTGATTCTGGTGTGGGAAGATGGCCGCGCAAATTCGCATTTGCGGCGGCCTCACCCAGCACCGTCCATGCAGTGTCTTTGTCCATATCTGCTGGTGCTGGATCGGCTGGGAGAGCGGGGCAAGCTAAGCTAACTGCTAGCCCATGCAGACCAGCAGTTCTGATGACACCGTGGGTGGTCTGGCGGCGGCCTCCCTGGCGTTGACTGTGGTGTTTTTGGCGTCGTCGTGAGGGGTGTGGGGAGGTGTGTCGAGGGTGTCTGGCTGGGAGAGCTGGCGCTGGATCGGCAGGGAGAGCTTGGTCTGCTTTGTCCGGTGGGCCCTGGGACCACGGCCCCTGCCTGGAGCTGCGCCTGTGGAGGAAACACTGAGGGCGGTCTAATAGGATGTGGAAGCAGGGCAGGCTAAGCTAACTGCTAGCCCATGCAGACCAGCAGTTCTGATAACACCGCGGGTGGTCTGGCGGCGGCCTCGCCTGGCGTTGACTGTGGTGTTTTTGGCGTGGTCGTGAGGGGTGTGGGGAGGTGTGTTGAGGGTGTCTGGCTGGGAGAGCTGGCGCTGGATCGGCAGGGAGAGCTTGGTCTGCTTTGTCCGGTGGGCCCGGGGACCACGGCCCCTGCCTGGAGCTGCGCCCGAGGAGGAAACACTGAGGGCGGTCTAATAGGATGTGGAAGCGGGGCAGGCTAAGCTAACTGCTAGCCCATGCAGACCGGCGCTTCCGACAGTCATCCTGGCTGGTGTTCGTTCTCCTGGACGATGATTTTTTTTTTTGTTTAGTTTGGGTTTGTGTTATAGTGTGGGTGTGTGTGTTAGTGTGGGTTTGTGTTTTAGTGTGGGTGTGTGTGTTAGTGTGGGTGTGTGTGTTAGTGTGGGTATGTGTGTTAGTGTGGGTATGTGTGTTAGTTTGGGTTTGTGTGTTAGTGTGGGTGTGTGTGTTAGTGTGGGTTTGTGTGTTAGTGTGTGTGTGGGTTTGTGTGGGTTTGTGTGTTAGTGTGGGTATGTGTGTTAGTTTGGATATGTGTGTTAGTGTGTGTGTGTGTGTTAGTATGGGTTTGTGTGTTAGTGTGGGTGTTTGTGTTAGTGTGGGTATGTGTTTTAGTGTGGGTATGTGTGTTAGTGTGGGTTTGTGTGTTAGTGTGGGTGTGTGTGTTAGTGCGGGTGTGTGTGTTAGTGTGGGTGTGTGTGTTAGTGTGGGTGTGTGTGTTAGTGTGTGTGTGTGTGTGTGTGTGTGGGGGTGTGTGTGTTATTGTGTGGGTGTGTATGTTAGTGTGGGTGTGTGTGTGTGTGTGTTAGTGTGGGTGTGTGTGTTAGTGTGGGTTTGTGTGTTAGTGTGGGTGTGTGTTTTAGTGTGGGTGTGTTGTTGTCTTTGTGTTGTACTGTTGTGTGCTGGGGAAACAGCATGTCGTTTTTTTTCATGTGTGCTAGTACATGAGGTGAAGTGACACAGTGTCCTGTCCCTGGTAAAGCAGTCAGTCAGTCAGTCAGTCAGTCAGTCAGTCAGTCAGTCAGTCAGCCAGTCAGCCAGTTCATGTGAGTGTATGTGAGTTCTTCTCTGTGGTCAGTGTTGTTATAGTGTTGTTATACTTGGAAGAGTATTTAATATTACCTTTGTAGTTTTTTTCACTAAGGAAAGAAACCATTAACTCACAGCTGTTGATTTTTCTTTGTGTGGATCTATTAAAATGTCTCTCTGTCTGTCTGTCTCTCTCTGTCTGTGTCTGTCTGTCTGTGTTTGTGTGTCTGTCTGTCTGTGTTTGTGTGTCTGTCTGTCTGTGTTTGTGTGTCTGTCTGTCTGTGTCTGTGTCTGTGTCTATCTGTCTCTGTCTCTGTGTGTCTGTCTGTGTCTGTCTGTCTGTCTGTCTGTGTGTCTGTGTGTGTGTGTCTGTCTGTCTGTCTGTGTTTGTGTGTCTGTCTGTCTGTGTTTGTGTGTGTGTCTGTCTGTGTGTCTGTGTGTCTATCTGTCTGTGTGTGTGTCTGTCTGTCTGTCTGTGTTTGTGTGTCTGTCTCTCTCTCTGTCTGTGTCTGTCTGTCTGTCTCTGTGTGTCTATCTGTGTCTGTGTGTCTATCTGTGTGTGTCTCTGTGTGTCTGTCTGTGTCTGTGTGTCTATCTGTGTGTGTCTGTCTCCAGGTCGTGGGGGTTTTCTGTGGCCTGGTCTGAACAGCCCGGTGATAAAGGCAGGGATGGTGCAGACCATGTCCCGCAGAGGAGAGGCTGAACAGCAGGAGATACAAGCTGAAATGGGTACACACAAACACACAAATGTACAGTCACTCCCACACACAAACACACACATGTACAGTCACTCCCACACACAAGCACACACATGTACAGTCACTCCCACACACAAAAACACACATGTACAGTCACTCCCACACACAAACACACACATGTACAGTCACTCCCACACACAAGCACACACATGTACAGTCACTCCCACACGCAAACACACACATGTACAGTCACTCCCACACACAAACACACACATGTACAGTCACTCCCACACACAAACACACACATGTACAGTCACTCCCACACACAAACACACACATGTACAGTCACTCCCACACACAAACACACACATGTACAGTCACTCCCACACGCAAACACACACATGTACAGTCACTCACTCACACAAACACACACATGTACAGTCACTCCCACACACAAGCACACACATGTACAGTCACTCCCACACACAAACACACACATGTACAGTCACTCCCACACACAAACACACACATGTACAGTCACTCCCACACGCAAACACACACATGTACAGTCACTCCCACACGCAAACACACACATGTACAGTCACTCCCACACACAAGCACACATTTACAGTCACTCACTCACACAAACTCACACAAACACACATTTACAGTCACTCCCTCACGTACTTGCAGACTGTGCTTGCAGGCTGTACTTGCAGGCTGTACTTGCAGGCTGTACTTGCAGGCTGTACTTGCAGACTGTGCTTGCAGGCTGTGCTTGCAGGCTGTACTTGCAGGCTGTATTTGCAGGCTGTACTTGCAGGCTGTACTTGCAGGCTGTACTTGCAGACTGTGCTTGCAGGCTGTACTTGCAGGCTGTGCTTGCAGACTACTTGCAGACTGTGCTTGCAGACTACTTGCAGGCTGTGCTTGCAGACTGTGCTTGCAGGCTGTACTTGCAGGCTGTACTTGCAGGCTGTACTTGCAGACTGTACTTGCAGGCTGTGCTTGCAGGCTGTACTTGCAGGCTGTACTTGCAGACTGTGCTTGCAGGCTGTACTTGCAGGCTGTATTTGCAGGCTGTGCTTGCAGACTGTGCTTGCAGACTGTGCTTGCAGACTACTTGCAGGCTGTGCTTGCAGACTGTGCTTGCAGGCTGTACTTGCAGGCTGTATTTGCAGGCTGTGCTTGCAGACTGTGCTTGCAGGCTGTGCTTGCAGACTGTGCTTGCAGACTGTGCTTGCAGGCTGTACTTGCAGACTGTGCTTGCAGGCTGTACTTGCAGGCTGTGCTTGCAGACTGTACTTGCAGGCTGTACTTGCAGACTGTGCTTGCAGGCTGTGCTTGCAGACTGTGCTTGCAGACTGTACTTGCAGGCTGTACTTGCAGACTGTGCTTGCAGACTGTGCTTGCAGACTGTGCTTGCAGGCTGTACTTGCAGGCTGTATTTGCAGGCTGTGCTTGCAGACTGTGCTTGCAGACTGTGCTTGCAGGCTGTGCTTGCAGACTGTGCTTGCAGACTGTACTTGCAGGCTGTACTTGCAGACTGTGCTTGCAGGCTGTACTTGCAGGCTGTGCTTGCAGACTACTTGCAGACTGTGCTTGCAGACTACTTGCAGGCTGTGCTTGCAGACTGTGCTTGCAGGCTGTACTTGCAGGCTGTACTTGCAGGCTGTACTTGCAGACTGTACTTGCAGGCTGTGCTTGCAGGCTGTACTTGCAGGCTGTACTTGCAGACTGTGCTTGCAGGCTGTACTTGCAGGCTGTATTTGCAGGCTGTGCTTGCAGACTGTGCTTGCAGACTGTGCTTGCAGGCTGTACTTGCAGGCTGTATTTGCAGGCTGTGCTTGCAGACTGTGCTTGCAGGCTGTGCTTGCAGACTGTGCTTGCAGACTGTGCTTGCAGGCTGTACTTGCAGGCTGTGCTTGCAGGCTGTGCTTGCAGGCTGTATTTGCAGGCTGTGCTCGTACTGCAGATGAATCTGATTGGCTTGTCAAATGCAGTGTGTAGGAGAGACTGTCCACACGGTTATCTGCTGGTGATCCCATCAGTGTTGTGTTCAGGTGCTATGCTGGCGGACCTACATGGACTGCTGCAGCACTAAGGCCAGCATGCGCCTGCTGCCTGGTGGCCATTTTCCAACAGCTCTGTCCAGACAGCGATAGGTTCTGGAAGAGCGTCCTCTTGTGATGGAGGAGGATGGGGCTTGTCGTGTTGTTGTGCAAATATATCGATTGTTGGGCTGATGGTGACCGGTAGCAAATATTTTTTTTTGGACTTTTCCCTTTTTCTTCCAATCTTACGTGGCCAATTACCCCACTCTTCCGAGCCGTCCCGGTCTCTGCTCCACCCCCTCTGCTGATCCGGGGAGGGCTGCAGACTACCACATGTCTCCTCCCATACATGTGGAGTCACCAGCCGCTTCTTTTCACCTGACAGTGAGGAGTTTCACCAGGAGGACGTAGCGCATGAGAGGATCACGCTATTCCCCCCAGTTCCCCCTCCCCCCTGAACAGGCGCCTCGACTGACCAGAGGAGGCGCTAGTGCAGCGACCAGGACACATACCCACATCCGGCTTCCCACCCACAGACACAGCCCATTGTGTCTGTAGGGACGCCCGACTAAGCCGGAGGTAACACGGGGATTCGAACTGGTGATCCCCGTGTTGGTAGGCAGTGGAATAGACCGCCATACCACCCGGACGCCCCCAGTAGGAAAAGTTTGACCTATCGCCCAACCGTATCTCGCAGGCGGTGTCCCCTCCTGCACGGAGAGGCTGTGGGTTTGGGCGTGTCAGGATGATGAATCGGGCACCTCCCGTGTTTCATTCAGTTTGACCCACGGCCTCCCAGCGGGCTTCAGCCATGCAGGTGCTCACCATCCCAAAAACAAGTACTGACCCGTACGGCTGTTGAACTGTTAACTTAGACGAAGCACAGACAGACAACAGTCAGCCAGACCCAAGTGCCAGTGTGTCCAGCTGTTGTGTTGGCGTCCGCCTGACGGTGCTTCCTGCCTTTCAGTGCGTCAGAGAGACGAATGGGAAAGGAGGAAGAAGATGAAGTTCAAGCGGGAGAGAGGATGGACCGGAAACTCCTGGGGGGGCATCAGTTTAGGCCCCCCTGACCCTGGACCTAATGGAGGTATGAGATACACAAACACACACACACGCACGCATGTGCCCACACACAAACACACACACACACACACACACACAAGGTCATCAGGATTACGATGTGAGACGGAGCGGGAAAATATGGTGTCTGTCCTGAGGGGGAGAGCAGAGAGATATAGAGAGACAGAAAGAGAGACGGGGGGTAAATTATTGCCCTGGGCAGCACTGAGCTCAGATATGGTGACATAGTCTAGACATGACACAACACCGGCCCTAATGAACAGCACACACGGCCTCACAGGGCCGGGCCGGGCCGGGCCGGGCCGGGGTGAGTAAGAGGATTAGACTGATAGAAATGAGCGAGGGATTGATAAATGGAAGAATAATGAGGATATATTAGCAGTGCCCTCCCACAATTAAATTAAGAATTACGTTGTGTGTGTGTGTGTGTGTGTGTGTGTGTGTGTGTGTGTGTGTGTGTGTGTGTGTGTGTGTGTGTGTGTGCTCATGGGCAGGTGGGTGTTCTGAAAGATAGTCCAGTACTTAGTGTGTGTGTGGGGGGGGGGTAAATGAGAGAGAGATGGAGAGAGGAAGTGATGGGGGGAGAAAGTGATGGGGAGAGGAAGTGACGGGGAGAGGAAGTGATGGGGAGAGGAAGTGATGGGGAGAGAAAGTGATGGGGAGAGAAAGTGATGGGGAGAGAAAGTGAAGGGGAGAGAAAGTGATGGGGAGAGGAAGTGATGGGGAGAGAAAGTGATGGGGAGAGGAAGTGACGGGGAGAGGAAGTGATGGGGAGAGGAAGTGATGGGGAGAGAAAGTGATGGGGAGAGAAAGTGATGGGTAGAGAAAGTGAAGGGGAGAGAAAGTGATGGGGAGAGAAAGTGATGGGGAGAGGAAGTGATGGGGAGAGAAAGTGACGGGGAGAGGAAGTGACGGGGAGAGAAAGTGATGGGCAGAGGAAGTGATGGGGAGAGGAAGTGATGGGGGGAGAAAGTGATGGGGGGAGAAAGTGATGGGGAGAGGAAGTGACGGGGAGAGGAAGTGACGGGGAGAGAAAGTGATGGGGAGAGAAAGTGATGGGGAGAGAAAGTGACGGGGAGAGAAAGTGATGGGGAGAGAAAGTGATGGGGAGAGAAAGTGACGGGGAGAGAAAGTGATGGGGAGAGAAAGTGACGGGGAGAGGAAGTGACGGGGAGAGGGGGGAGAGATGGATGGTGCAGTATGGTGGCCCATTAGGTCAGAATGCTGAACCAGCAGGATACTCCTCTAATACAAAGAATGATCATTCTTCCTTTATTTCTTTATCTGCTCCATCTTGGTCTTTCTCTCACCCTCTTCATCATGTTTATCACTGGCTGTCTTCTCTTTCTGCCCCCTCTCTCTCTGTCTTTATCTCTCTCTCTCTGTCTTTATCTCTCTCTCTGTCTTTATCTCTCTCTCTCTGTCTTTATCTCTCTCTCTCTCTCTGTCTTTATCTCTCTCTCTCTGTCTTTATCTCTCTCTCTCTGTCTTTATCTCTCTTTATTTTTTGTCTCTCACTGTCTCACCATCTTTTGTTCCTCCTGTTTTATGTTCTCTTTCACTTCTCTTGGTCCGCTCTTCTTAAACACTGCTTCCAAACTCCCTTCTTCCCGCTCAGCCTCATCCCCCTCTCATTATCTCCCCCTCCCCCTCTCCGTCTCATTCTGTCTTCTCCCTTTCATTCTTTACACCTCCCCATTTTTTCCTCTTTCACCCTCCCATTCTTCATTTTTCCAGATGGTTTCCATCTCATCCCCTCGCCTCATCCATTTTCTCTCTTCCACTCCCTCTTGATCTCCCCATCTCCACTCCTATCGTCTCATGCCTCTCTCTCTCTCTCTCTCTTGCGCGCTCTATCTCTCTCTTTCTTCTCTTGCTCTCTCTCTCGCTGTCTGTTGCTGTCTCTCTCTCGTTCTCTCTCTCTCTTGCTCTCTGTCGCTGTCTCTCTCTCTCTCACTCTCTCTCTCGTTCTCTCTCTCTCTTGCTGTCTGTCGCTGTCTCTATCTCTCGCTCTCTGTCGCTGTCTCTCTCTCTCTCGCTCTCTGTCGCTGTCTCTCTCTCGTTCTCTCTCTCTCTTGCTCTCTCTCTCCACAGACTCAGTTTCTTCTCTCCATCCGTCTGTGTGCGTCCACGCTTCATGTTGTGTGGTAGAGTTAGTGGCAGTAGTGCCGAGGGATCTCGGTGAACCTCTGTGATCACCGCTGGGAGCAGTTGGAGGGGCAGAAAGCGGTGCATGGATGGGCCAGCCCGAGATTGAAAATAAATGAGTAGATGGAAATGTCCACAATCTTAAAAGCTTCCAAGCAGAAACTTAATCCGTGCTTCTTATATATACATGGAGGATTTATCCATATTTTAAAAATTTGGGGACTTTGTTTTTAAATGAACGTAGGGCCCTGTGAAACCCGTCTTCGTCTTTTCCAGATTCCCTGGTTTCTGGTTTGAGTTTTCTGTACTCGTTACGGTTTCAGCACATTGTGTCTTCAGAAGGTGTCTGGTCATGTAGTGGGAGGATACAATTTCAACAACTCGGTAAGAAAATACTCCAAATTTAATGACTGTCATCCTCCTTGGTTACAGTGCTTGACCAGAAACGGGCGTAGTGTCTTCAGGTTTTCCAGTGGATTACAGGACTCGGTGCACACAGCACCAGGTCTTCGGTGAACTCGGGTGTACGGGACTCGGTGCACACAGCACCAGGTCTTCGGTGAACTCGGTTGTACGGGACTCGGTGCACACAGCACCAGGTCTTCGGTGAACTCGGGTGTACGGGACTCGGTGCACACAGCACCAGGTCTTCGTGAAATCGGGTGTACGGGACTCGGTGCACACAGCACCAGGTCTTCGGTGAACTCGGGTGTACGGGACTCGGTGCACACAGCACCAGGACTTCGGTGAACTCGGGTGTACGGGACTCGGTGCACACAGCACCAGGTCTTCGGTGAACTCGGGTGTACGGGACTCGGTGCACACAGCACCAGGTCTTCGGTGAACTCGGGTGTACGGGACTCGGTGCACACAGCATCAAGTCTTCGGTGAACTCGGGTGTACGGGACTCGGTGCACACAGCACCAGGTCTTCGGTGAACTCGGGTGTACGGGACTCGGTGCACACAGCACCAGGTCTTCGGTGAACTCGGGTGTACGGGACTCGGTGCACACAGCATCAAGTCTTCGGTGAACTCGGGTGTACGGGACTCGGTGCACACAGCACCAGGTCTTCGGTGAACTCGGGTGTACGGGACTCGGTGCACACAGCACCAGGTCTTCGGTGAACTCGGGTGTACGGGACTCGGTGCACACAGCATCAAGTCTTCGGTGAACTCGGGTGTACGGGACTCGGTGCACACAGCACCAGGTCTTCGGTGAACTCGGGTGTACGGGACTCGGTGCACACAGCACCAGGTCTTCGGTGAACTCGGGTGTACGGGACTCGGTGCACACAGCACCAGGTCTTCGGTGAACTCGGGTGTACGGGACTCGGTGCACACAGCACCAGGTCTTCGGTGAACTCGGGTCTCGCGTCTGCTGATGTGGCTGCACCCCCGACAGCTTGTTGACGTGGTGAGCTCTTCTTGCAGGTGTGCTGCCTCTCTCGGGTTTTCAGGTGACGTTTTGATTTTAACATCGTTGCACGAACTCTTAGCAGCCACTGAGGATGCACACGCCAGGGCATCCTTTTTTTTTCTCGCTTAAGTTTTTATTAAGTTTTCAAAAAGTTATAAACAGAACAGTACAACAACATCAACTCAAAAAATAATACAGTAAAATGTACAAACAGATGCAAATAATAAAAACAAAAAAAACAAAAAATAACAATAAATAGTCTGGAAATATTTCTATATTCACACAAATATTTTAATTAGGCATTCATTTAGTCGGTGTCACTCCCCATGTTAATGTTCCATGTTTCCAGTTCTTTTTAAATATATTCTCTTGGACTCTCAAAATGTGTGTCCACTTTTCCATAACAAACATGTCTTGGACCATTTCCATCCACTGTTCCTGTTTTGGAGTGTTGACATTAAGCCAGTTTGTGGTAACGGCTTTCTTACGTACTGCAAGTAAAACTTTAGTCGACTAGAGGTCTTCTCCCATCACCACATCATCAGTGTTACCGAGGTACACCACAGGGCAGGTGTTTGGGATTTCATCTCAAAATATTGTTGACCCCTACATTTCCATTCTGCCAGTATAACCTTATCTTTGTGCAGTTCCAGAGAATATGTGAGTGGTCAGCCTCCGTGTTCCCACACAGCCGCCGGTGTTGTGCAGCAAGTTGCTGCTTTGTATTTTGGCC
>NC_079223.1:3911020-3916020 GCF_029633865.1 Lampris incognitus
TGTTGCCACAGATGTCTTACAGAGGAAAGTTTTACTTCTTAATAATTTGGCAGCCTCCACCCTCTGGCACAAGCTAACATGTATGGAATCCCCTGCTGGATTGCTAAAAAAAAAAAAAAATTACAGTCTATTCTAGTGAATTTTATTTGGGATAAACTGCACTGGGTACCACGGAGTTTACTATACCAAAAGAGGTGGGAGGGCAGGGTTTGGTGCATCTAGAGAGCAGAGTAGCAGCTTTTAGACTACAGTTCATACAGCATTACCTCACAGGGACTGGACTGATGATGTGCTGTGGAGACCTCTCATGAGCATTATTTTAAAAAAGGTACAGGGTTTGGGTTTAGATGCCTCTTTGTTTTTAACAGACTGTGTTTTTAAGAGTGTGCATGACCTGCCAGTTTTCTATCAAGGACTGTTTAGAGCCTGGACTCTTTTTAAGTTGTGCACACTGGAGCCTACAGCATCTCTTTTGGCTCCTGGAAGAGCCTCTAATCCATGGGGCCAGGCTGGACATTCAGGATGACAGCAATCCAGGTCTCAACCGGAGGCTAGGCTCAGCTGGAACTGTTAAGTTGAAGCAGCACATAGTGGATGCAGCAGGTCCTGAAACTTCTTGACACAGAGGCAATGGCTTCACTGCTGGGCTTGAGGTCCAGCAGACATACTAGAGACATTCTGAATGTATGGATTAAAAATCTCACCAGTGAGGAACTGGACATGCTGCAGGACTATGACGTTGGGACCGAGACTCCTGATAATGGAGATCCTTTCCCCGAGTTGAGTCTCCAAATGGACCAGACTGGACTAATGGGACATTTGCAGTTCTCAAATTTGGCTACTAAAATGGACCTTTACATGTTAGATGGGAAAGCCTTGTACAAGTGTTGTGTTGTAGCCATGAACAAAAGAATGCTGAATGAGAGAAAGGACACTCTATGGAAAACAGAGTTAGAAGTGGCAGATGATTGTAGGCCAGTGTGGAGGGTGCTTTATAAAGCCCTGCTGAACAAAAGGCCAGGTGACCTGAAGTGGAGGATCCTACGGGGAGCACTGGCAGTCAATACTTTCATTTCTAAAATAAGTCCCTTTCTGTCAGTCTCCAGAGACCACTTTTCATTGTTAGTGGAAGGTGAGAGACTTGAGGTGCTTTGTGAAGCTCTACAAACCATATTCTCACTGTAGTGACACATGGAAGGAAACTGCTTTATCTTTGGTGCTGGGTACAAGAGGAAGGATGCAGGAAAGCGGCAACTTTTAAATGTTGTAGTGGGACTAGTGATCGATTTATAGAAGTAGGAAAAGTTGAATTAGTGATGGTTCAGATGAAGATGTACGTCCTTTGTTCATCACAGGGTGAAGGCGAGAGTCCGAGTGGATTTCAGTTTCTTTACCCTGTTGAACAACTCGGATGAGTTTATTGTCGGTGGTGTTTCACTACAGACATTTGCTCGGTCAGTGAGGGGTAGGTGATGTTTGATTCTGTTTCTGCAGAATGTTTTTGAATCCTTTGGGAGGATGTGACTTGAACCACTTCTTAAAACACCCCTTGGGTGCTTTCATGTAAAGCAGCTGCTTATGTTGATGTTGTGAAATGAATATGTCATTGTTGAAGTTTTGTTTTATGTAAAATATAGTTGTTTAAAATTCATCTCTCTCTCTCTCTCTCTCTCTCTCTCTCGCTCTCACACACACACACACAAATAAACACTCACACGCACCCCTGCTTCCATGTGCACGCACATTATCACTGTGTTGCTTACATACACTTATATACAGGTTATACACAGGTTGTGCACAGGTTGTGTACAGGTTATACACAGGCTGTATACAGGTTATACACAGGTTATACACAGGTTGTACACAGGTTATACACAGGTTGTGCACAGGTTGTGCACAGGTTATACACAGGTTGTGCACAGGGGGCGTGGTGAATGTGATATTCATGTTTATCCAGGTTGGTTGATTCATGAGGTTCACTGTCTGACAGACGGCACTTTAACATCTCAGCTGAGAGGGTCTCCATTGGAGAGTGTGTGTGTGTGTGTGTGTGTGTGTGTGTGTTTAGTCCCAGGAGGCTGAGAGTCAGCTTTCCTTTGTTTCCTGTTAATTGCTTTGCAGTAGCAGCGTGCTGTAGTGACGGTGGTGTCCTTCCTGGAGGTCACGGACGACAGCATGTCCTCCTCTCTCCTGCTGCTACGATGCTCTGAATGTCTTGTCAGTGGTTGCAGTGGAAAGTCAGGTTTAGTCTGTTTGTGTGTGTGCGTGTCTGTGTTTGTGTGTAAATTTTTTCCTAAACAAATGTTCTGTTTGTCTCTCTTCTTTTTTCTGTTCACAGAAACGTACGAGGAATTTGACTCACGTGTGATTGAGGTGAGTGTTTCACTGTAACCACGGAAACAACTGGAACTCGAGACTGGCGGTCTTCTCTGTCAGTGCATTGCTGCTGCTGCAGAAACCAGCCCCCCTTGTTGAAGGGAAAAAAGGCATGTTCAGAATAACCCTGATGGAAATCAGTGGTGTTGGAGAACCTTTTAAAATGACCCACACTTCAGCATATCAGTACCGGCTTCACTGAAGAGCTTCAGATTTTAGATTCCAGCAGCAGCACCTCAATTACACCCAGCACACATCCGTCTTATCTTGAAGGCAGGAAAAAAGGCTTTGTTCAAGACTGTAGCACTGACACAACAGTAATACACTTTATATGCCCCGTGGCGTGGCATATGAATTATTTTAGAGAACCGACCTCGTTTCCTAAAGGCAGGAAGTCCAGCACGCCTTCTGAATCTCAATTCATACAAGCCCTATGACTCGCAAAGATAGGTCCATGATATATATATATATATATATATATATATATATATATATATATATATATATATATATATATATATATATATGAAATCCAGTAAATTCTCTATAAGACAGTACAAGCCTGTTTCATGCTATTAGCAATCATCAGCATATAGCATGAAACAGGCTTGTACTGTCTCATAGAGAATTTACTGGATTATATATATATATATATATATATATATATATATATATCATGGCTGGAAAATTGCTCCTATCTCTAGAAGTCTGTAAAAGAGTCACCATTCAGTCAAGGACTGTAGTTGGTACTGTGCTCTAACAAGACCTGGTGTTGTCTAATAACAGTTTGTAGCAACAGCACAGCTTGCACCACAGCAAATGAGCTTAACAGGCTGTTATTTTGTTAAACGTTGGCTTTACAAGATGCAGGGAGTGGTTTTAATTTGTTTGAATGATAATAATGTTTCAGTACAACTCACAGTTGTCAGAAGACTTAGTAACAAACAAGGTGGCACAGTGGTGCAGTGGTTAATGCGGTCACCTCACAGCAGGAAGGTCCTGGGTTCGAGCCCCGGGGTAGTCTAACCTTGGGGGTCGTCCCGGGTCGTCCTCTGTGTGGAGTTTGCATGTTCTCCTCTTGTCTGCGTGGGTTTCCTCCCACAGCCCAAAGACATGTAGGTCAGGTGACTCAGCCGTACTAAATATTGTCCCTAGGTGTGTGTGTGTGTATGTGTGTGTGTGTGTGTGTGTGTGTGTGTGTGTGTGTGTGTGTGTGTGTGTGTGTGTGTGTGTGTGTGTGTGTGTGTGTGTGTCTCAGCCCTGTGATGGCCTGGTGGTCTGTCCAGGGTGTCTCCCCGCCTGCCGCCCAAGGACTGCTGGGATAGGCTCCAGCATCCCTGCGACCCTGAGAGCAGGATAAGTGGTTTGGATGATGGATGGATGGATGGATGGGTGGATGGATGGGTGGATGGATAAGTGTTACAGGACAATGTGGTAAGTACTCGGAGCAGATTGTGCCATGGTGTGGAAGTATTTGGAGGAGACCTTTGTTTTGTGTGTTTAGTCAGGGACGGTGGTGTGGGTGTAGCATATTGGATGTGGGGAGTGTGTCAGATGTTTTTCCATATACGTGCAGCACAACATGGAATTGAATACAGCAGGAAAGTGCATAAGATGATCCAACGCAGAACCAGTAGTGATGTTTATGGCAGTACGGGAGAGGTGTAGAGTCGGGGAAAAAAGGCTGTGTGTTTTTGCTGGTACAATAGAGAAAAAGCAGTTAACTTGAGGGGAAGATTTTTTTTTTACATTTTTTTTAACCACAGCTTGGGGGGGGGGTTAACCACAGTTTGGGGGGGGGTTAACCACAGCTTGGGGGGCAGGGTTTTTTAATCACAGCTTGGGGGGGGGGGCTGGACTGTGGCAGAATGTGTCCTGAAAATACAAACATAGATTGCAAAGAGGCATCAAGACCACAAATGGTGTTGTTACTACCACAGTGCCCACACAGCTTATTAAAGGGGGTTCTCTGTTCACTGCACTAGCGCCTCCTCTGGTCGATCAGGGCGCCTGTTCAGGGGGGGAGGGGGAACTGGGGGGAATAGCGTGATCCTCCCTCGCGCTACGTCCCCCTGGTGAAACTCCTCACTGTCAGGTGAAAAGAAGCGGCTGGCGACTCCACATGTATGGGAGGAGGCATGTGGTAGTCTGCAGCCCCCCCCGGATCAGCAGAGGGGGTGGAGCAGAGACCGGGACGGCTCGGAAGAGTGGGGTGATTGGCCGGATTCAATTGGGGAGAAAAAAAGGAGGAAAAATCAACAACAACAACAAAAAAGGGGGGGGGGCGCTAACCATTTCATAATATACACGTAACATGCCGAGTGTAGTGCAGGTGTGTGGGAGGACTTACAGATGATTAGCTGGTGGTAGCATCGCCGCCGTGTGGATACTTGATTTGGTCTGGCTGTAACCAGCATGAGGAATACCTGTGTTTACCAGCAGCAGCAGCAGCGGCGGCGTTTACAGACATGGACAACGTGGATCCTCCGCTGTCCAGGAGGACCTCAAAGGGACAAAGAAACAATGTTGCGGTCACCTTAAACAACGTGGCAACATTGTTTTCACAAGGGAAGGTACCTCCAGCGTCAGTGTTCATTAGGAATGTCCTGGCTACGATATGAAGT
>NC_079223.1:3921020-3923520 GCF_029633865.1 Lampris incognitus
TATATTCTTTATACATGGCCACCTCCATCACTGTCCTCTGCATCTACACCCCTTTATATCCTTTATACATGGACACCTCCAGTACATCTACACCCCTTTATAGCATTTTTCTATATATGAGTAGGTGGAGATAATGTTTACCAACTGTTTAAGAGAACGTGATCCTCATGGTCAGTGCCACCTGATGGGATTAACTGTGTGGTGTTGTCAGTGATGAGACTGTGATGAGACGGTGATGAGACAGTGATAAGACGGTGATGAGACAGTGATAAGACGGTGATGAGGTGGTGATGAGACAATGATGAGACGGTGATGAGACAGTGATAAGACAGTGATAAGACGGTGATGAGACAGTGATGTGACAATGATGAGACAGTGATGAGATGGTGATGATACAGTAATGATACAGTGATGAGACGGTGATGAGACAGTAATGAGACAATGATGAGACAATGATGAGACGGTGATGAAACGATGATGAGACGAGGGAGGGAGCCTGATGGAAGAGGAAGGAAGGTTGATATGACTGGAGGTGGCTGTGTTTTGTTGCATGGAACAGATTAGGTTGTTCCAGTGATCTGGCAGATTGTGCATTTAGGACTGTGAGTGTGTACACCAGGGACAGGGGAGAGAGTGTGTCAATACATGTGGGGCATTGAAAGGTTTTGTTGATGTGTTTGTGTGTCAGTATGATGAAAGGCATTTGTGGGGTTGTGTGAGACATTACCTATGTTGTGAGATTGCCTTTGATTGAGAAGAAAATGACAAAAGCCAGGGGGAAATGGCATGTGTGGGTGGTCTGTATTTCACTGCGTGTTGAAATGCCATTAGTCGGTGCTTTGGGTCACCGTTGAAAGTCTTGGCTGTTCAGTGTGAGGTTCTCTCCCTCGAGAAGAAGGACCGTATCAGAAAAACCTATTGTCGGGGGATTTGATTGATTTGAATATTAAAGCCTGTGTGGGTTGAGAGAGTAAGAAGTAACTCCAGGAGCTGGGTGGTTTGAGACAAGCTGTAGCACCAAGGTAGAGATGGTAAAGCAGTCAGAGGGACAGTAGACTGCTAGATGGACAGTAGACTGCTAGGTGGACAGTAGACTGCTAGGTGGACAGTAGACTGCTAGGTGGACAGTAAACTGCTAGGTGGACAGTAGACTGCTAGGTGGACAGTAAACTGCTAGGTGGACAGTAAACTGCTAGATGGACAGTAGACTGCTAGGTGGACAGTAAACTGCTAGATGGACAATAGACTGCTAGGTGGACAGTAAACTACTAGATGGACAGTAGACTGCTAGGTGGACAGTAAACTGCTAGGTGGACAGTAAACTGCTAGGTGGACAGTAGACTGCTAGATGGACAGTAGACTGCTAGGTGGACAGTAAACTGCTAGATGGACAGTAGACTGCTAGGTGGACAGTAGACTGCTAGGTGGACAGTAAACTGCTAGATGGACAGTAGACTGCTAGGTGGACAGTAGACTGCTAGGTGGACAGTAAACTGCTAGGTGGACAGTAAATTGCTAGGTGGACAGTAAACTGCTAGGTGGACAGTAGACTGCTAGGTGGACAGTAAACTGCTAGATGGACAGTAGACTGCTAGGTGGACAGTAGACTGCTAGGTGGACAGTAAACTGCTAGATGGACAGTAGACTGCTAGGTGGACAGTAGACTGCTAGGTGGACAGTAGACTGCTAGGTGGACAGTAAACTGCTAGATGGACGGTAGACTGCTAGGTGGACAGTAAACTGCTAGATGGACAGTAGACTGCTAGGTGGACAGTAAACTGCTAGGTGGACAGTAAACTGCTAGGTGGACAGTAAACTGCTAGGTGGACAGTAGACTGCTAGATGGACAGTAGACTGCTAGGTGGACAGTAAACTGCTAGATGGACAGTAGACTGCTAGGTGGACAGTAGACTGCTAGGTGGACAGTAAACTGCTAGATGGACAGTAGACTGCTAGGTGGACAGTAGACTGCTAGGTGGACAGTAAACTGCTAGATGGACAGTAAATTGCTAGGTGGACAGTAAACTGCTAGGTGGACAGTAGACTGCTAGGTGGACAGTAAACTGCTAGATGGACAGTAAATTGCTAGGTGGACAGTAGACTGCTAGGTGGACAGTAAACTGCTAGATGGACAGTAAATTGCTAGGTGGACAGTAAACTGCTAGGTGGACAGTAGACTGCTAGGTGGACAGAGGAGCACACAGTAACTGGGTAACTGTGTAACAGTAACTACTTAACACAGTAACTGGGGTGGACAGAGACATGTAATATGTGTTACGTGTGTTACATGCATTATGTGTGTTACGTGTGTTGTGTGTGTTACGTGTGTTGTGTGTGTTACGTGTGTTATGTGTGTTACATGTGTGTTACGCTTTGTGTGTTACGTGTGTTACGTGTGTGTTACGTGTGTTATGTGTGTTACGTGTGTTACGTGTGTTGTGTGTGTTGTGTGTGTTACTTGTGTGTTACGTGTGTTGTGTGTGTTATGTGTGTTACATGT
>NC_079223.1:3928520-3951020 GCF_029633865.1 Lampris incognitus
GGTGGTGTGTTGTCCTTGAGCTCTGGAAAGACAAAATATAGATTCATACATCACTTCCTTTCAGTGCCTTGAGTTAATGTAAAGTAAGTTGCACCTGTGAACGACAGCAGTCGCACTGTAGAGAGTAGGAGGAGGAGGAGAACAAGGAGAGATGACGAGGAGTTCTGGTGTCCAGTGTGTCTAGTAGAGGAGGAGAGCGGAGGAGGTGACAGAATGTAGGAGGAGTGATGTTTGTGGCCGTGCTCCAGGAACAGCGGCCACTTGGACAGACTCGGTAATTTCATTAGCGGAGATGGAACCTCTAAGCGATTGGAAACGGGATTTTTTTTCTTTTAAGTCTTTATTGCTCTTTCTGGAGTCAGCGACCTTGAAAGTTGTACTTAAAGTAAACAGTTGTGTTGTGTGCAGTAAGTTGTGTTTTGTGCAGTAAGTTGTGTTGTGTGCAGTACGTTTCAGCTGTATTAACTGTTGTTTAAAGAGAGAGCCCTGGGCAGCGCTCATCACATGGTAGTCGTAAACGTACTCGTGTGTTTTAAAGTACACCATAATAGTACGTTTGATAGTTTCAGGGATCCCTGTGAGCTGATGCTCTTGCAGTGCAGTTCACCTCTCATCTCTTTATTTGAATTGAGAAATTTAAAGGTTTTTGATTTTCCAGTTTGTTGTGCAACGTGAGATGCACATTACAACAGTATTGTGCCGTCAGGATGTGCAGTGAGGTCTCGTTTCCGTGGTTACCCCATATTTATTACATGTCCCTGAACGATGGGAAGTAAAATATCTACCTGATCGCTGGACCTCTATCGTACTTTCATGTGACTAACAACTACAAATCAAAATAAACACGCAACTTTGCACCTCCTTAAGAGTCATAAAACTACAACAAAAACAGTTCTGAATGCAGGAGCCTGGGCAGTGAAGGTTCACGAGTCTGCTGGTTCTGTACCAGTCTGCAGCCTCTGCCATGTTGTGTATCAGGGGAATGGACTCACCACACACAGCACCCGTCATACACCATGGAGAGTGAAACCAGTTACGTGGATTGTGTAGATATCAGTTCTGTTGTAAGAGGTGTTTTAAATGAGTTGGGGATATTGTTCTCCTCAGTCCCAGCTGGTGCCACGGTCTGATGGCATATTGATGGCCAAAGGGGTGAGCGAGTGCTCGGCCCACCTTTGTTTCGGTGAAAATGCAACCCAATATGCACTGTGAAATAAATAACAGCCCTGCTGTCACTCAGCAAATAATGTTCCTGATTCCTGATCAAACTCTATTGTTGTATCAAATATCAAATCCCAACGCCCCGGTGCAGTGACGGGGACACTCTGCTGTCGGAGATGCCGTCCTCCAGATGAGACATTAAACCGAGGTCCAGACTCACTGCTCATTAAAGATCCCATAGCACTTATCGCAAAGAGTAGGGGGTTCCCCGGTGTCCTGGCAACATTCCCAGCCTGGCTCTCTCCATCTGGCCACCTCATCATCCCTCCATGTAACTGGCTCAATGGTTCCTCCCTCTCCACCTCAAGCTGGTGTGTGCTGAGCATTCTGGTGCAAAATGGCTGCCGTGCATCACCCAGGTGGTGCTACACGTTGGTGGTGGTTGAAATGAGTTACCCCCTTCAATGTGAAGCGTTTTGGGTGTCTAGATAAAGTGCTATATAAATGTAATGATTATTATATTATATGTATAATGAATATGGAGCTGCCAGGGGAGAGGAAAAGAGGAAGGCCAAAGAGGAGGTTTATGGAGGTGGTGAGGGAGGACATGCAGGTGGCTGGTGTGACAGAGGAAGATGCAGAGGACAGGAAGAGATGGAAATGGATTACCTGCTGTGGCGCCCCCTAACGGGAGCGACTGAAAGTAGTAGTAGTATATTATATTATATATATATATATATATATATGTTATTGTGTTCTAAAGAACCATAAGAGACATGCAGGTGCCCCATATAGGCCCCAGGACCAAAAGAGACAGACAGCCTTTGGATGCATAATTTGATTTTATGGTTGCCTATACCTATTCATAGACCTGTGTCATGACAGGATGACAATAAGTTATTTTCAGTTAAAATTGTTCCAGGCCTTACATATAGGACAGTATTTTTTCAAATATAGTTTTAATTATTTTAATTATTTAACACGTTTTTGGTGGGTGTCGGACTCCACCAAGGTTGTCCCTTGTCTCCGATTCTGTTTGTGATATTCATGGACAGGATCTCAAGGTGCAGCCAAGGTGAGGAGTGTGTCTGTTTGGGAACCTCAGAACAGCATCTCTGCTCTTCCCAGATGATGTGGTTTTGTTGGCTTCATCAGAACGTGACCTCCAGAGCACTGGGACGGTTTGCAGCTGAGTGTGAAATGGTCGGGATGAGAGTCAGCACCTCCAAGTCTGACGCCATGGTTCTCTACCGGAAAATGGCGGATTGCTCCCTCCGCGTTGGGGATGAGTTGTTTCCTCGAGTGAAGGAGTTCAAGTATCTCGGGGTCTTGTTCACGAGTGAGGGTAGGATGGAGTGAGAGATTGACAGGTGGATTGGTGCAGCATCAGCAGTAATGTGGACATTGTACCGGACCGTTGTGGTGAAGAGGGAGCTGAGCTGGAAGGCAAAGCTCTCAATTTACCAGTCAGTCTTGGTTCCAACCCTCACCTATGGTCATGAGCTTTGGGTAGTGACTGAAAGGGGGAGATCGTGGATACAAGGAGCTGAAATTAGTTTCCTCCGTAGGGTGTCTGGGCTCAGCCTTAGAGATAGGAGGAGGAGCTCGGACATCCGGAGGGAGCTCGGAGTAGAGCCCCTGCTCCTTCACGTCAAAAGGAGCCAGTTGAGGTAGTTTGGGCATCTGATCAGGACGCCTCCTGGGCGCCTTCCTTTGGAGGTTTTCCGGGCACGTCCAACTGGGAGGAGACCCCGGGGTAGACCCAGAACTCGCTGGAGGGACTACATGTCCAGTCTGGCCTGGGAACACCTTGGGATCCCCCAGGAGGAGCTGGAGGGTGTTGCTGGGGAGAGGGAGGTCTGGAGTTTCCTACTTAGCTTGCTGCCACCGTGACCCGACCCCAGAGAAGTGGGTGAAGATGAGATGAGATTTTAATTATAATTATGAAAAATTCATGAACTTGCTACAGACCTCATCACCATATATTGGTCAGACATGAGTTCTGTTCATTTATGCTGATTCTGGACGGCATACAAATTGTAAACGGTTTATGTCCGGTACAGTAAAATCAATCTATACATTTTTATTAGATGTAGGTTATTTAATCTAAGGATAGTTGACCACCACGTCAGTAAATTATACCCTAGCTGTGCTCATTCACTCATTTGTTGATCCATGCTTCACTGTGTATAGTTGCTTAAGGTGGTTTGGGGCTTATCCCAGCAGGTATCGGGTGGAACGCAGGGAGACAATTTCCAAGTTTCCATTTCACTCACTTTGTCCATCGGTAGACTGTGAGGACACCCCACACAACCAAAAGGAAAACGTATGCAAAGTCCACACGTAAGGGCTGGGACTTCACCCTCCTACTGTGAGGCACCGGTGCTAACCAGTAACCCGTAAGCAGTACCCAAGCAGCCTCCATGTCCCCAGACTGCTGCAGTCTGTATGTTCAGCGAGAGACGAAGAAGTCAGCTGGGCTTGTGCGTGTTGTGAAGATGGGCAGCTCTGGGTTTAATACCAGGAGTGTTGTGTGCTTGTTCGGTTCACTGTGTGGATATGGCTGAAGCTTTCCCTAGGCTGCAGATGACTGCTTCACCATGACACAAACAGGCCAGCTTCACAGTATGGTCAACTCAACACTCTCACACACACAGACACACAAATACACACACAGCAGAACACATGGACCCTGTTTTGGACAGACTTTCAACAAACTCATACATATATAAGCAAACACACACAGTATTATTTTTAACACATACCCAGAGGGCTACGCACACTGTTGTAAAAACACATGGACTCATATGAGTATGTGACATGACATACATACATGCATACATGCATACATACATACATACATACATACATACATACATACATACATACATACATACATACATACATACATACATACATACATACAGAGACCAAAACGCAAAACCCACCATGTTACTTTGACTCCTCTCTCTCGTCTCTCTTGCTCCCTCTCTCGCTGCCTGTCTGTCTTTCTCTCTCTCTCTCTCTCTCTCTCTCACGCACTCTCTCTCTCTCACTCTCTCTCTCTCACTCTCTCTCTCTCTCTCACTCGCTCTCTCTGTCTCTCTCTGTCTCTCTTGCTCTCACTCTCTCAATTCAGTTCAAAGGCTTTATTGGCATGAAAGTTTTAAAACAATGTTGCCAAAGCATCAAAATACAGTGTGGACAATACACAATAACACTAACAATGAACATCAACACAACATTGTAACGATCAATAAAGAAACAATAACACAGCCATAACAACAGAGAAACAGAAGTAGATCAGCAGGTGGAGCATGGGTGGTGAGGAGACTACAGCTGTCATGTGTTGTGCTGCTTGTCTCTCAGGCTGTCACATGACCTCACATGTCTCACTGCTGCATCTATGAGCTGACACTGTTTTCCCCAAATACATGCTGCATTTTGGTCTGGTCGGAGAGTGTGTCCAAGTCATTTTGGTCTGGTCAGACAGTGTGTCCAAGTCATTTTGGTCTGGTCAGAGAGTGTGTCCAAGTCCTTTTAGTCTGGTCAGAGAGTGTGTCCAAGTCATTTCGGTCTGGTCAGAGAATGTGTCCAAGTCATTTTGGTCTGGTCAGAGAGTGTGTCCAAGTCCTTTTAGTCTGGTCAGAGAGTGTGTCCAAGTCATTTCGGTCTGGTCAGAGAGTGTGTCCAAGTCATTTCGGTCTGGTCAGAGAATGTGTCCAAGTCATTTTGGTCTGGTCAGAGAGTGTGTCCAAGTCATTTTGGTCTGGTCAGAGAGTGTGTCCAAGTCATTTTGGTCTGGTCAGAGAGTGTGTCCAAGTCATTTCGGTCTGATCAGAGAGTGTGTCCAAGTCATTTCGGTCTGGTCAGAGAGTGTGTCCAAGTCATTTTGGTCTGGTCAGAGAGTGTGTCCAAGTCATTTCGGTCTGGTCAGAGAGTGTGTCCAAGTCATTTCGGTCTGGTCAGAGAGTGTGTCCAAGTCATTTTGGTCTGGTCAGACAGTGTGTCCAAGTCCTTTTGGTCTGGTCAGAGAGTGTGTCCAAGTCCTTTTGGTCTGGTCAGACAGTGTGTCCAAGTCATTTTGGTCTGGTCAGAGAGTGTGTCCAAGTCATTTCGCTCTGGTCAGAGAGTGTGTCCAAGTCATTTCGGTCTGGTCAGAGAGTGTGTCCAAGTCATTTCGGTCTGGTCAGAGAGTGTGTCCAAGTCCTTTTGGTCTGGTCAGAGAGTGTGTCCAAGTCATTTCGGTCTGGTCAGAGAGTGTGTCCAAGTCATTTCGGTCTGGTCAGAGAGTGTGTCCAAGTCATTTCGGTCTGGTCAGAGAGTGTGTCCAAGTCATTTCAGTCTGGTCAGAGAGTTTGTCCAAGTCATTTTGGTCTGGTCAGAGAGTGTGTCCAAGTCATTTTGGTCTGGTCAGAGAGTGTGTCCAAGTCATTTTGGTCTGGTCAGAGAGTTTGTCCAAATCATTTTGGTCTGGTCAGAGAGTGTGTCCAAGTCATTTCGGTCTGGTCAGAGAGTGTGTCCAAGTCATTTCGGTCTGGTCAGAGAGTGTGTCCAAGTCATTTTGGTCTGGTCAGACAGTGTGTCCAAGTCATTTCGGCCTGGTCAGAGAGTGTGTCCAAGTCATTTTGGTCTGGTCAGAGAGTGTGTCCAAGTCCTTTTAGTCTGGTCAGAGAGTGTGTCCAAGTCATTTCGGTCTGGTCAGAGAGTGTGTCCAAGTCATTTTGGTCTGGTCAGAGAGTGTGTCCAAGTCATTTCGGTCTGATCAGAGAGTGTGTCCAAGTCATTTCGGTCTGGTCAGAGAGTGTGTCCAAGTCATTTTGGTCTGGTCAGAGAGTGTGTCCAAGTCATTTCGGTCTGGTCAGAGAGTGTGTCCAAGTCATTTCGGTCTGGTCAGAGAGTGTGTCCAAGTCATTTTGGTCTGGTCAGACAGTGTGTCCAAGTCCTTTTGGTCTGGTCAGAGAGTGTGTCCAAGTCCTTTTGGTCTGGTCAGACAGTGTGTCCAAGTCATTTTGGTCTGGTCAGAGAGTGTGTCCAAGTCATTTCGCTCTGGTCAGAGAGTGTGTCCAAGTCATTTCGGTCTGGTCAGAGAGTGTGTCCAAGTCATTTCGGTCTGGTCAGAGAGTGTGTCCAAGTCCTTTTGGTCTGGTCAGAGAGTGTGTCCAAGTCATTTCGGTCTGGTCAGAGAGTGTGTCCAAGTCATTTCGGTCTGGTCAGAGAGTGTGTCCAAGTCATTTCGGTCTGGTCAGAGAGTGTGTCCAAGTCATTTCAGTCTGGTCAGAGAGTTTGTCCAAGTCATTTTGGTCTGGTCAGAGAGTGTGTCCAAGTCATTTTGGTCTGGTCAGAGAGTGTGTCCAAGTCATTTTGGTCTGGTCAGAGAGTTTGTCCAAATCATTTTGGTCTGGTCAGAGAGTGTGTCCAAGTCATTTCGGTCTGGTCAGAGAGTGTGTCCAAGTCATTTCGGTCTGGTCAGAGAGTGTGTCCAAGTCATTTTGGTCTGGTCAGACAGTGTGTCCAAGTCATTTCGGCCTGGTCAGAGAGTGTGTCCAAGTCATTTTGGTCTGGTCAGAGAGTGTGTCCAAGTCCTTTTAGTCTGGTCAGAGAGTGTGTCCAAGTCATTTCGGTCTGGTCAGACAGTGTGTCCAAGTCATTTCGGTCTGGTCAGAGAATGTGTCCAAGTCATTTCGGTCTGGTCAGAGAGTGTGTCCAAGTCATTTCGGTCTGGTCAGAGAGTGTGTCCAAGTCATTTTGGTCTGGTCAGAGAATGTGTCCAAGTCATTTCGGTCTGGTCAGAGAGTGTGTCCAAGTCATTTTTGTCTGGTCAGACAGTGTGTCCAAGTCATTTCGGTCTGGTCAGAGAATGTGTCCAAGTCATTTTGGTCTGGTCAGAGAGTGTGTCCAAGTCATTTCGGTCTGGTCAGAGAGTGTGTCCAAGTCATTTCGGTCTGGTCAGAGAGTGTGTCCAAGTCATTTCGGTCTGGTCAGAGAGTGTGTCCAAGTCATTTTGGTCTGGTCAGAGAATGTGTCCAAGTCATTTCGGTCTGGTCAGAGAGTGTGTCCAAGTCATTTTTGTCTGGTCAGACAGTGTGTCCAAGTCATTTCGGTCTGGTCAGAGAATGTGTCCAAGTCATTTTGGTCTGGTCAGAGAGTGTGTCCAAGTCATTTCGGTCTGGTCAGAGAGTGTGTCCAAGTCATTTCGGTCTGGTCAGAGAGTGTGTCCAAGTCATTTCGCTCTGGTCAGAGAGTGTGTCCAAGTCATTTCGGTCTGGTCAGAGATTGTGTCCAAGTCATTTCGCTCTGGTCAGAGAGTGTATCCAAGTCATTTCGGTCTGGTCAGAGAGTGTGTCCAAGCCATTTTGGTCTGGTCAGAGAGTGTGTCCAAGTCATTTCGGTCTGGTCAGACAGTGTGTCCAAGTCATTTCGGTCTGGTCAGAGAATGTGCCCAAGTCATTTTGGTCTGGTCAGAGAGTGTGTCCAAGTCATTTCGGTCTGGTCAGAGAATGTGTCCAAGTCATTTTGGTCTGGTCAGAGAGTGTGTCCAAGTCCTTTTAGTCTGGTCAGAGAGTGTGTCCAAGTCATTTCGGTCTGGTCAGAGAGTGTGTCCAAGTCATTTCGGTCTGGTCAGAGAATGTGTCCAAGTCATTTCGGTCTGGTCAGAGAGTGTGTCCAAGTCAATTTGGTCCGGTCAGACAGTGTGTCCAAGTCATTTCGGTCTGGTCAGAGAATGTGGCCAAGTCATTTCGGTCTGGTCAGAGAGTGTGTCCAAGTCATTTCGGTCTGGTCAGAGAGTGTGTCCAAGTCATTTAGGTCCTGTCAGAGAGTGTGTCCAAGTCATTTCGGTCTGGTCAGAGAGTGTGTCCAAGTCATTTCGGTCTGGTCAGAGAGTGTGTCCAAGTCCTTTCGGTCTGGTCAGAGAGTGTGTCCAAGTCATTTCGGTCTGGTCAGAGAGTGTGTCCAAGTCATTTCGGTCTGGTCAGAGAGTGTGTCCAAATCATTTCGGTCTGGTCAGAGAGTGTGTCCAAGTCATTTTGGTCTGGTCAGAGAGTGTGTCCAAGTCATTTCGGTCTGGTCAGAGAGTGTGTCCAAGTCATTTTGGTCTGGTCAGAGAGTGTGTCCAAGTCATTTTAGTCTGGTCAGAGAGTGTGTCCAAGTCATTTTGGTCTGGTCAGAGAGTTTGTCCAAGTCATTTTGGTCTGGTCAGAGAGTGTGTCCAAGTCATTTCGGTCTGGTCAGAGAGTGTGTACAAGTCATTTCGGTCTGGTCAGAGAGTGTGTCCAAGTCATTTCGATCTGGTCAGAGAGTGTGTCCAAGTCATTTTGATCTGGTCAGAGAGTGTGTCCAAGTTATTTTGGTCTGGTCAGAGAGTTTGTCCAAGTCATTTTTGTCTGGTCAGAGAGTGTGTCCAAGTCATTTCGGTCTGGTCAGAGAGTGTGTCCAAGTCATTTCGGTCTGGTCAGAGAGTGTGTCCAAGTCATTTTGGTCTGGTCAGAGAGTGTGTCCAAGTCTTGGAATTTACATTTAACTGTTGTAAAGAACTTTGTTCTTAAGTCTTCAAATGTGCTACATTGTAGCAGGAAGTGTTGCTCTGTCTCCACCTGTCTCTCTGGACAGAGCTGACACAGCCTGTCTTCTCTGGGCAGCAGGTCTGTCTCCATCTGTCTCTGTGGACAGAGCTGACACAGCCTGTCTTCTCTAGGCAGCAGGTCTGTCTCCACCTGTCTCTCTGGACAGAGCTGACACAGCCTGTCTTCTCTGGGCAGCAGGTCTGTCTCCATCTGTCTCTGTGGACGGAGCTGACACAGCCTGTCTTCTCTAGGCAGCAGGTCTGTCTCCACCTGTCTCTCTGGACGGAGCTGACACAGCCTGTCTTCTCTGGGCAGCAGGTCTGTCTCCACCTGTCTCTCTGGACGGAGCTGACACAGCCTGTCTTCTCTAGGCAGCAGGTCTGTCTCCACCTGTCTCTCTGGACGGAGCTGACACAGCCTGTCTTCTCTAGGCAGCAGGTCTGTCTCCACCTGTCTCTCTGGACGGAGCTGACACAGCCTGTCTTCTCTGGGCAGCAGGTCTGCCTGTGTTGGCCAGTCTCTATGGCCAGGCTGTGATCACTGAGTCTGTACATAGTCAGTGTCTTTCTCAGTTTCTGGTCAGTCATGCGGGTCAGTAGTCTGCCATCGTGTACTGTCTGTTTAGAGCCAAGTAGCGCTGAACTTTGCTTTGAGTTTTTGTGACAGATGTCCAGTGGTTAATGTAATTTTCTTTTTCTTTAGCTATAATTTGGCTTAACTCTCCATCTCTCTCTCTCTCTCTCTCTCTCTCTCTCTCTCTCTCTCTCTCTCTCTCTCTCTCTCTCTCTCTCTCTCTCACACACACACACAGACACACACATAAACTGTACTTTTATTGCTGGGTGGTTTGATGCCTGATTACTTACTCAACATGACAGGGTTTTAGAGTTCAGCAGTGATAATTAGCTGGCTTTTTACAGCTGTCTGTGGGTGAGAGGACTCCCACTGGTAGCCTACTAACGCCATTAAAATCAACCCACACACACACCCACCCACACACACACACACACACACACTAATAATCCCAGTCTTGTTTTACACACTCACTCTGACACATAGGTATACATCTTACTCCCTCTCACACAGCCCTTCACACGTTATTTGTCGAGATGTATTTTCGACAAGTATTAAATAAGCCTTTTCTTCTTTGAGGAGATGTAATTACCATCAAAGTCATTCTGGTAACCATTCCTTCTTACCCAGGAGAACCTTTTTGGTCGTGAGAGTCTTCGGCATCACGCCCGCATGTGAACACGTACCAGTGATGTCTTGCTTTATTGATGCGGGCAGGGAGTGTGCCAGCTGTTACTTACTGCAGACTAACAAGATGCCATGGACCAGTGTTTGAAGTCATGGGTTAAAAAGACAGCACAGTGGACAGCATTGTCTCCTATTCAACGACTGTGAGATTCTAACAGATTGTATAGCGAGGATCTCAGGGCGCAGCCAAGGTGAGGAGTGTGTCCGTTTTGGGAACCTCAGAACAGCATCTCTGCTCTTCGCAGATGATGTGGTTTTGTTGACTTCATCAGAACGTGACCTCCAGAGCACTGGGACGGTTTGCAGCTGAGTGTGAAATGGCCGGGATGAGAGTCAGCACCTCCAAGTCTGAGGCCATGGTTCTCTACCGGAAAATGGTGGATTGCTCCCTCCGGGTTGGGGATGAGTTGTTGCCTCAAGTGAAGGAGTTCAAGTATCTTGGGGTCTTGTTTACGAGTGAAGGTAGGATGGAGCGGGAGATTGACAGGCGGATTGGTGCAGCATCAGCAGTAATGCAGATGTTGTACTGGACCGTTGTGGTGAAGAGGGAGCTGAGCCGGAAGGCAAAGCTCTCAATTTACCAGTCAATCTTCATTCCAACCCTCACCTATGGTTATGAGCTTTGGGTAGTGACTGAAAGGGTGAGATCACAGATACAAGCGGCCACAGGACACAACCCACAAGGAGGAGACCCTGGGGTAGACCCAGAACTCACTGGAGGGACTACATGTCCAATCTGGTCTGGGAATGCCTTGGGATCCCCCAGGAGGAGCTGAAGGGCGTTGCTGGGGAGAGGAACGTCTGGAGTGCCCTACTTAGCTTGCTGCCACCGGACCCGACCCCCCCGGAGAGGCGGCTGAAGAGGAATTATGTATAGCGAGAGATAGCTGTCAGGACGCATTCAGGGCAACAGTACTACTACTGCTACTACTACTACTACTACTACTACTACTACTTTCAGCTGCTCCCGTTAGGAGGCGCCACAGCGGATCATCCGTCTCCATCTCTTCCTGTCCTCTGCATCCTCCTCTGTCACACCAGCCACCTGCATGTCCTCCCTCACCACATCCATAAACCTCCTCTTTGGCCTTCCTCTTCTCCTCTTCCCTGCCAGCTCCATATTCAGCATCCTTCTCCCAATATACCCAGCATCTCTCCTCCACACATGTCCACACCATCTCAATCTTGTCTCTCTTGCTTTGTCTCCAAACCGTCCAACCTGAGCTGTCCCTCTAATATCCTCGTTCCTAATCCTGTCCTTCTTCATCACTCCCAGTGAAAATCTTATCTTCATCTCTGCCACCTCCAGCTCCACCTCCTGTCTTTTCATCAGTGCCACTGTCTCCAAACTATACAACATAGCTGGTCTCACAACCATCCTGTCAACCTTCCCTTTAACTCTTGCTGGTACCCTTCTGTCACACATCACTCCTGACACTCTTCTCCACCCACTCCACCCTGCCTGCACCTTCTTCTTCACCTCTCTTCTGCACTCCCCATTACTTTGGACAGTTGACCCCAAGTATTTAAACTCATCCACCTTCATGACCTCCACTCCTTGCATCCTGACCATTCCACTGTCCTCTCTCTCATTCACACATAGGTATTCTGTCTTGCTGCTCCTGACTTCCATTCCTCTTCTCTCCAGTGCATACCTCCACCTCTCCAGGCTCTCCTCCACCTGCACCCTACTCTCCCTACAGATCACAATGTCATCCGCAAACATCATCGTCCACGGAGACTCCTGCCTGATCTTGTCCGTAAACTTGTCCATCACCATTGCATATATATATATATATATATATATATATATATATATATATATATGTACACATATAAACACACACACACACACACACAACTACATAAATTATACATCAAAACAATAAAGTAAACATCCCTAAGTAAGATAACAATAATCAATAACTGACAACTGACGTCATCGCCTTTAAAAATAGGCAGCTTTAGTTGGAGCTGGGCAGTTTATGGTGACAGGCATGGGTGCAAGTCCATGAAAACTGGGATGGCATCCAGTGCTTTACCTGTGCCCCCGTCCACAGGGTTAGTGGTCTTGTTAGGAAGGGCATCCGATGTAAAATTTTTCCAAATCATATGCGGATTGACAAGACCGCCATCGGTGCTGTGCCCTCACAGGGTACTGATGGAAACTATCAACTCTGCTGTGGCGACCACTGGTCCATGGTAAACGGGTGTTCAGGTATTACTTCCAATAAGAACAATAGCGGGTGCAGGGGAATGTTGCTTCCAGGATTTAGCCCATTTCTTCTTTGACGTTTTTCCAAAATGTCTGGGTTTTTGAGCATTCCCAAAATATGAGTATGGTCACTTACCATACCACTTTTCCTCCAACGTTTGTTGGTAATTTGTTTTAAAGACACAGGCTGGCCTAGTTTTAACCTTCCAGTGAGATTCTTTCCGTAGCTGGCTCCCAACCCCCCTGTGACATCTAGAGCTTATGTTGTCCAGGCATCTTCGTCCACTCTTGTATTCATCTCCAGTTCCCATTGTCTTCCGATATGTCGTGTTATCTGACGCGTCTAACGTGAACTTTTTTGAATATGGGATATTAGTTTTTTGTTGATGCAAGGTATTCAAAAATGGTTTCTATATTGGTTGGTTCTCTTTTAATATTACTGCAGTCTGTATTTTTTTTGCGATATAGTGTCAGATTTGTGGGTTCGTATGGTTGAAATCTCCTAACACGATGACAGACGTGTCAGGGTTGGAGTTTTCAACATGGGAAATGTGTTGCGAGAGTTGGCTAATGGCTGTGTTAGCATTAGCTTGTGGTGGAATGTAAACACCAACTAATCCAGTTGAAGCCAATTCTCTGGGAGGGTCATGTGGTCTGCATGTAAAACTGATGAATTCAAGATCATAAGAGCAGTAGTGACGAAGGATGGACCTTGAGACGAATACCCCCACCTTTTGACTTGTGAGACAGTTTGACTGAGCTGTCGGCTCTGAAGATGGTGAAGCCGGGGGGTGGGGGGTTACCGAGGGATCAGGGACCGGTGATCCAGCCATGTCTCAGTAAAGCAGAAGGTTGAGCAGTCTCTGTAGTCTCTGTCGGTTTGTGTTAATGCCAAAAGTTCATCCATTTTATTTCTGAGGGATGGCACGTTGGACAGGATCAGTGCCGGTAGTGGGGGCCGGTAGGGCCGTCTCCTGAACCTGGAGAGCACCCCTGTTCTCCGTCTCCCCAGGGTGGCAATCCAGTGTTGTTTACATCCAGTATATCTTCTGGAATGTTGGTAGACATGTTGGCAGATAGTCCCAAGTCACCAAATGTAGTCCTCCTGGTGTACAGCAACTCCTCGCGGTTGTATTTACATAGACATGATGCTTTTCTGACATAAACCATAGACAAAAGTGCAAGACACAGCGGCAGAGGAGGAATCGAGTCAAGCCTCACAGTGGCCATCTTATCTCATTATTGGTCAACTGATTGGGTAGGCCAGTCCCCGGCTATCATCATGACTTCAGATTTGTTTATATTGACCTTGTATCAGGACACTGCGGCACTCTCATTAAGGCTGTGTAGGAGGGCGGGACAGAGGTAATGGGGCTTTCTAAGAATAGTAATATATCATCTGTGAAAGTGCTGATTTGTATTGATCATTTCCTCCATCAGATATCTCCTGGATGAGGCTGAGCTTAAGGAAAGTGGAGGTAATGCTGCTTGAAGCAGAGTGAAGTATAGGTGCTTGATAACTTGAACTGTGGCAGGCCAATGCTGTATTTTTGTTTCAGTTGAAACACCCAAGGCAGCACGGTGGCGCAGTGGTTAGGGCGGTCACCTCACAGCAAGTAGGTCCTGGGTTCGAGCCCCGGGGTAGTCCAACCTTGGGGGTCGACCCGGGTCATCCTCTGTGTGTTCTGGTTTCCTCCCACAGTCCAAAGACATGTAGGTCAGGTGAATCAGCTGTGCCAAATTGCCCCTAGGTATGTGTGTGTGTGTGTGTGTGTGTGTGTGATGGCCTGGCGGCCTGTCCAGGGTTTCTCCCCACCTGCTGCCCAATGGCTGCCGGGATAGGCTCCAGCATCCCCGCGACCCTGAGAGCAGGATAAGCGGTTTGGATAATGGATGGATGGATGAAACACTAAATGTTCTTGGCAGCTTGATTGATTGATTGATTGATTGATTGATTGATTGATTGATTGATTTATTTATTGGCTTAATTTCAGAGCGTCTAAAAATTTAAAGTTTTGGGTTATTTTTTGGGGGGGGGGTCCCCTGGTGTCCGTATTTTATCCCCAAACCCTGTGAAGTTGCTGAATGTTTTGTGGTGGGAGCTTTGGGATCTATCTGGTATTTACAGAGATCCCAAGTCACAACACATTGAGCACAGCACTCCGCTCAAGGCTGGTTTAGCAGTAACCTGAAGTGGCATCAATACACTGGCACCGCCAAGGGCACCTATAAGTCCTAGGCAAATCGCAGGGCCATGTGTTCTACACAAGTGCTTGTGTGTAGCTGACCAAAATAAATCTTGTGCCCTGTGCTCCTGAACCAAATTATAAACCCTCCGCTGAACTCAGTGTGTGTGTGTGTGTGTGTGTGTGTGTGTGTGTGTGTGTGTGTGTGTGTGTGTGTGTGGCTAGCAGTATAAGGCTGAATAGAGTTATCTTCTTGTGTGGTTGTGCCCTGACCCCAGTCCTTCTGCTACATGCCTCGTGGCAGAATTATAAACCCTTTACTGAACTCTGTGTGTGTGTGTGTGTGTGTGTGTGTGTGTGTGTGTGTGTGTGTGTGTGTGTGTGTGTGTGTGTGTTGGAGAGAGAGAACAGAAGGCAAGTCTGGACTTTGAAATTCCTTCATCTGAAAATCCCTGCTGTTCTCTCTTTTCTTTCTTTCCCCTGTCTCTCTCTCTCTCTCTCTCTCTCTCTCTCTCTCTCTCTCTCTCTCTCTCTCTCTCTCTCTCTCTCTCTCTCTCTCTCTCTCTCTCTCAATTCAGTTCAATTCAGTGATGCTTTATTGGCATGACTGCATTAATTACAATGTTGCCAAAGCAGGTGACGGCAAAACAGGTCAACAGAGTACCAAACAAACAAATAAATAAATGCAAATGAAACACATGAAAAAGGAAGACATACTAGATCTGGCAGGAACATAGAACAGCACTTGAACATCAACTGACAGTAATTGACAGTGTTTTGGTCACTCACTGACCCTTAGGCTGTGGCATTCTGACACATATTGTGCTGCAAGGTGTGACCTTTGACCCTCTCCTAAAATAAGTGGCCATTGTTCTTTCTCATCCAGCAGTAGAACATTTGGAATCTGGTTTTCAAACTTCTCCTGGTATTTTTCTCTTATGTTCTGGAATTTCTCACAATTTAGCAGGAAGTGCATCTCTGTCTCCACCTCACCTGCTGTACAGTCACCACATATTCTTTGCTCTTTTGGTAGCCAAGATGTTTTGTGTGTCTGTCCTTTTCAGTGGCTAGACTGTGGTCAGTGAGCCTGTACGTGGTAAGGATGTGTCTGTGCTGACTGTCTCTGACAGTGGACAGACAGTCAGCCAGTTTGTCTTCTCTTTTTAGGGCCCCATAACATCCTCATTTGTGTTGTCATTTGGTTTCTATGTCCCAGTGTTCCACATATGAGTTATTGCGTTGTGTGATGATGTGGTTTACTCTAGTCTGTGGTTGGTTAGCAGTGCTAGTCTGAAACTCATCTGTGTTAGTGGTTAAGGGGTCAGTTAGTTTCACAACCAGCTGACTGAGGGGACTCTTTCTTAGCTCCTGGATTTGGACTGCTTTACACTGCAGTGTGGTGGGGACTGGATTTAAGGTGCATCCAGAATTTAATTGATCTGTTTTGATATTTATTATCAATGGGAAACGGCCTGATTCTGCCCTGCATGCATCTGTTGGTGTTTTCCTTTGTACGTTTAGCAATTTTCTACAGAATTCTGCATGCAGGGCTTCTATTGGATGTTTGTCCCATCTAGTGTAGTCTTGCTGACTGAGTGGACCCCATACTTCACTTCCATATACTGCAATGGGCAGGAGGACACTATCAAAGATTTTGGACCAGATTTTAATGGGGATGTCTGTTTTATAGAGTTTTCTTTTTATTGCATATAAAGCTCTTCAGGCTTTCTCTTTAAGTGCATTCACTGCCAGAGCAAAGCTCCCTGAGGCACTGACCCTCAGTCCCACTGACCCTCAGTCCCAGGTCATCATAGTTTAACGTGTGCTCTAGGGCGGTGTTACCTAGAGTACATAGGTGTCTACTTTCCTGACATCTAGGCTTCTTCTAGAAGATCATAATTTTTGTTTTTTTTTAAGTTTACTGCCAGGTCCCAGTTCTGACAGTATTTCTCTAGCATATCCAGATGCTGCTGTAGACCCTGTTCTGTGGGTGACAGCAGCACCAGGTCATCTGCATAGAGCAAGAATTTCATTTCTGTCTTGTTTAGGGTGAGGCCAGGAGCTGCAGATTGTTCCAGCAACCCATTGATGTAGATATTGAACAGGGTTGGACTCAAACTGCAGCCCTGTCTCACCCCTCGCCCTTGAGTGACGTATTCTGTTCTTTTGTTGCCAAGTTTTACGCCACACTTATTTTCCAAATATATAGATTTGATTATTGCAAACACTTTACCCCCTACACCACTTTGGATGATTTTATAGTATAAGCCATCGTGCCAGGTAGAATCTCCTTTATTTTTTTTGGTGAACATGTTGATTAATTAGGGTGTGTAGGGTGTAGCTGTGATCTGTAGTGCGGTCATTTGGTAGAAAGCCAATCTGACTCTTGCTCAAGACACTGTGTTGGGTAAGGAAGGTCTGTATTCAGGTGTTAATAATACAGCAGAAGACCTTCCCAGGTTACTGCTCACACAGATGCCTCGCTAGTTATTGGGGTCAAATTTATCTCCGCTCTTGTATATTGGGGGTGTAAGCCCCCTATTGCATGTGTCAGGAAAGCAGACAGCTTGTAGAACCAGGTTGAACAGTTTAAGCAGCAGGGCCTTCTGCAGCTCAAGAGAACTGTCTTGGAGCATTTCAGTCCTGATGCTGTCAGGGCCACAGGCTTTTTTTGGTTTGAGACTTTGGAGTTTGTCTGTTAGTTCTTCTAGTGAAACTTGGTAGTCAGGTGGGTTCTGACTGTTTTTTATAGTTGATTCTCTCTCTCCCTCTGTCTCTCTCTCTGTCTCTCTCTCTCCCTCTGTCTCTCCCTCTGTCTCTCTCTCTGTCTCTCTCTCTGTCTCTCTCTCTCCCCCTCTGTCTCTCTCTCTGTCTCTCTCTCTGTCTCTCCCTCTGTCTCTCTCTCTGTCTCTCTCTCTCCCTCTGTCTCTCCCTCTGTCTCTCTCTCTGTCTCTCCCTCTGTCTCTCTCTCTGTCTCTTTCTCTGTCTCTCTCTCTGTCAGTCTTACTCTGTATGTCTGTCTCACTCTCTCTCTTTCTCTCTGTCTGTCTCACTCTCTCTGTCTGTCTGTCTCTCCCTCATTCTCTGTCTGTCTGTCTCTCTCTCTGTCTGTCTCACTCGCTCTTTGTCTGTCTGTCTCACTCTGTCTGTCTGCCTCGCTATCGCTCTGTCTGTCTCTGTCTCTCTGTCTCTCTGTCTGTCTCTCTTGCTCTCTCTCTGTCTGTCTCACTCGCTCTCTGTCTCTCTCTCTCCCTTCCTCACTTTCTCTTTCTCAGTTCAATTCAATAAAGCTTTATTGGCATGACTGCATACATTCCAATGTTGCCAAAGCAGGTGACCGTGACCTAGGTTAATAGGGTCTGTCTGTCCCTCTCTCTGTCTCTGTCTCTCTCTCTCTCTCTCTCTCTCTCTCTCCCTACACTGTGTACCTCAACTCCTGTGTGTGTGTGTGTGTCTAGTTTTTGTCCCTCTGACTCACTTTCTCCAGTTGTCTTGTCCTCGTCATCTCTCCTCCTTCATATCCATAACTCTGTTTCTCTCTCTCTACGTTATGTGGAACTACCACAACTTCATAATATTCACACCACCCTGCAAAGGTAAAGCCCCAAAACATCATTAAGGACACCAGCCACCCCGCTCATGTTCTGTTCTCACTCCTCCATCTGAAGAACACTACCGGAGCATCAGACCACACACCACCTGTCTCAGTAATACTTCCTTTCCACAGTCAGGCTGCTGAACAGCTGAAACACCCATATGCACCTTACTACCACTACTACTACTAGTAGTACTATTACTACTACTACTACTACTACTACTACTACTACTACTACTACTACTTTGGGCTGCTCCCGTTAGGGGGCGCCACAGCGGATCATCCGTTTCCATCTCTTCCTTTCCTCTGCATCTTCCTCTGTCACACCAGCCACCTGCATGTCCTCCCTCACCACATCCATAAACCTCCTCTTTGGCCTCCCTCTTCTCCTCTTCCCTGGCAGCTCCATATTCAGCATCCTTCTGCTAGTATACCCAGCATCTCTCCTCCACACATGTCCAAACCATCTCCATCTTGTCTCTCTTGCTTTGTCTCCAAACCGTCCAACCTGAGCTGTCCCTCTAATATACTCCTTCCTAATCCTGTCCTTCTTCATCACTCCCAATGAAAATCTTATCATCTTCATCTCTGCCACCTCCACCTCCACCTCCTGTCTTTTCATCAGCACCACTGTCTCCAAACCATACAACATAGCTGGTCTCACTACCATCTTGTAAACTATGTGCACCTTACATTGTTGTGTTATGGTGTACTGTATATTGTGTATATAATGTATGAATTCAGTGTGTACATAGTCTGTGTAGGTCTGTAGTGTTGTCTTTTTTTGGGGGGGGGGGTCGTTTGTCCTTGTGTTGCTTGTGTTAAGGGAGAGAGAGCCAGGGCTCAATAATTTATTATATTCTACACATGACAATAAATATGAACTTGAACTTCTGTGTCTGTCTTTCCTCTTCTCTGCACTGTCCATATCAGCCCCCTTTCCTTCTCTCACTCTCTCTCTCTCTCTCTCTCTCTCTCTCTCTCTCTCTCTCTCTCTCTCTCTCTCTCTCTCTCTCTCTCTCTCTCTATCTCTCTCTCTCTCTCTCTCTCTGTCTCTCTCTGTCTCTCTCTCTCTCTCTCTTTCTCCCTCCACTCCCTCTCTGCTCTCACTCTTCTCTGTCTTCACAATCTCCTCATTTCTCTTTCCTCCATTGCTCTCTCACCTTTTGTCTCCCTCTTTGTCTCCCTTTCTGTATTTTCATTCAGTCTCATCCTGTGTTTACGTCCAGTCTGGAAGTGACGGGCTGTAAACTGTCAAGTGTTACTGTCACACGTCTTCCATTTAACTGTGAGGGAGAGGACATTTAACTGTGAGGAGAGGACATTTAACTGTGAGGAGAGGACATTTAACTGTGAGGGAGGACATTTAACTGTGAGGAGAGGACATTTAACTGTGAGGGGAGGACATTTAACTGTGAGGAGAAGACATTTAACTGTGAGGGGAGGACATTTAACTGTGAGGGGAGGACATTTAACTGTGAGGGGAAGACATTTAACTGTGAGGGGAGGACATTTAACTGTGAGGAGAGGACATTTAACTGTGAGGAGAGGACATTTAACTGTGAGGGGAGGACATTTAACTGTGAGGGGAGGACATTTAACTGTGAGGAGAGGACATTTAACTGTGAGGAGAGACATTTAACTGTGAGGAGAGGACATTTAACTGTGAGGGGAGGACATTTAACTGTGAGGAGAGGACATTTAACTGTGAGGAGAGGACATTTAACTGTGAGGAGAGGACATTTAACTGTGAGGATGAGGACATTTAACTGTGAGGGGAGGACATTTAACTGTGAGGAGAGGACATTTAACTGTGAGGAGAGGACATTTAACTGTGAGGAGAGGACATTTAACTGTGAGGGGAAGACATTTAACTGTGAGGAGAGGACATTTTAACTGTGAGGAGAGGACATTTAACTGTGAGGAGAGGACATTTAACTGTGAGGGGAGGACATTTAACTGTGAGGAGGAGACATTTAACTGTGAGGGGAGGACATTTAACTGTGAGGAGAGGACATTTAAACTGTGAGGGGAGACATTTAACTGTGAGGGGAGGACATTTAACTGTGAGGGGAGGACATTTAACTGTGAGGAGAGGACATTTAACTGTGAGGAGAGGACATTTAACTGTGAGGAGGACATTTAACTGTGAGGAGAGGACATTTAACTGTGAGGAGAGGACATTTAACTGTGAGGGGAGGACATTTAACTGTGAGGAGAGGACATTTAACTGTGAGGGGAGAATGTAACTGGAGGAGAGGACATTTAACTGTGAGGAGAGGACATTTAACTGTGAGGGAGGACATTTAACTGTGAGGAGAGGACATTTAACTGTGGGGGGAGGACATTTAACTGTGAGGAGAGGACATTTAACTGTGAGGAGAGGACATTTAACTGTGAGGAGAGGACATTTAACTGTGAGGAGAGGACATTTAACTGTGAGGGGAGGACATTTAACTGTGAGGAGAGGACATTTAACTGTGAGGAGAGGACATTTAACTGTGAGGGGAGGACATTTAAACTGTGAGGGGAGGACATTTAACTGTGAGGGAGGACATTTAACTGTGAGGGAGGACATTTAACTGTGAGGAGAGGACATTTAACTGTGAGGAGAGGACATTTAACTGTGAGGGAGGACATTTTACTGTGAGGAGGACATTTAACTGTGAGGAGAGGACATTTAACTGTGAGGGGAGGACATTTAACTGTGAGGAGAGGACATTTAACTGTGAGGGGAGGACATTTAACTGTGAGGAGAGACATTTAACTGTGAGGAGAGGACATTTAACTGTGAGGAGAGGACATTTAACTGTGAGGAGAGGACATTTAACTGTGAGGGGAGGACATTTAACTGTGAGGAGAGGACATTTAACTGTGAGGGGAGGACATTTAACTGTGAGGAGAGGACATTTAACTGTGAGGAGAGGACATTTAACTGTGAGGAGAGGACATTTAACTGTGAGGAGAGACATTTAACTGTGAGGAGAGGACATTTAACTGTGAGGGGAGGACATTTAACAGTGAGGAGAGGACATTTAACTGTGAGGGGAAGGACATTTACTGTGAGGAGAGGACATTTAACTGTGAGGAGAGGACATTTAACTGTGAGGGGAGGACATTTAACTGTGAGGAGAGGACATTTAACTGTGAGGGGAGGACATTTAACTGTGAGGAGAGGACATTTAACTGTGAGGAGAGGAATTTAACTGTGAGGGGAGGACATTTAACTGTGAGGAGAGGACATTTAACTGTGAGGGGAGGACATTTAACTGTGAGGAGAGGACATTTAACTGTGAGGAGAGGACATTTAACTGTGAGGAGAGGACATTTAACTGTGAGGAGAGGACATTCTAACTGTGAGGAGAGGACATTTAACTGTGAGGGGAGACCATTTAACTGTGAGGAGAGGACATTTAACTGTGAGGGGAAGACATTTAACTGTGAGGATGAGGACATTTAACTGTCGAGGAGAGGACATTTAACTGTGCGGAGAGGACATACTAACTGTGAGGGGAGGACATTAACCAGTGAGGGGAGGACATTTAAACTGTGAGGGGAAGGACATTTAACTGTGAGGAGAGACATTTAACTGTGAGGAAGAGGACATTTAACTGTGTGGAGAGGACATTTAACTGTGAGGAGAGGGACATTAACTGTGAGGGAGGACATTTAACTGTGAGGGGAGGACATTAACTGTGAGGGGAGGACATTTAACTGTGAGGAGAGGACATTTAACTGTGAGGGGAGACATTTAACTGTGAGGAGAGGACATTTTAACTGTGAGGATGAGGACATTTAACCTGTGAGGAGAGGACATTTAACTGTGAGGAAGAGGACATTTAAACTGTGAGGGGAGGACATTTAACTGAGAGGGGAGGACATTTAAACTGTAACTGTGAGGGGAGGACATTTAACTGTGAGGAGAGGACATTTAACTGTGAGGAGAGGACATTTAACTGTGAGGAGAGGACATTTAACTGTGAGGGGAGGACATTTAACTGTGAGGGGAGGACATTTAACTGTGAGGGGAGGACATTTAACTGTGAGGAGAGGACATTTAACTGTGAGGAGAGGACATTTAACTGTGAGGACGAGGACATTTAACTGTGAGGGAGGACATTTAACTGTGAGGAGAGGACATTTAACTGTGAGGAGAGGAAATTTAACTGTGAGGGAGGACATTTAACTGTGAGGAGAGGACATTTAACTGTGAGGGGAGGACATTTAACTGTGAGGAGAGGACATTTAACTGTGAGGAGAGGACATTTAACTGTGAGGGGAGGACATTTAACTGTGAGGAGAGGAAATTTAACTGTGAGGGGAGGACATTTAACTGTGAGGAGAGGACATTTAACTGTGAGGGAGGACATTTAACTGTGAGGAGAGGACATTTAACTGTGAGGAGAGGACATTTAACTGTGAGGAGAGGACATTTAACTGTGAGGGGAGGACATTTAACTGTGAGGGGAGGACATTTAACTGTGAGGAGAGGACATTTAACTGTGAGGAGAGGGACAT
>NC_079223.1:3956020-3968520 GCF_029633865.1 Lampris incognitus
GGCTGTTGACAATGGCATATTTTTGGCGATGCCTGCAAGATTTACCATGGATAAATGTCAACAACATGCACAAACTGTCCACATACTTTCACCTGCACCTCCCAGCACACGGGTGACAAGTTTCAACTTGTACATATCAAGTTACGTCCACAACTACGAGGACGGACGGACGGACAGTGTGAGAAGTCGTCCAGACAGCAGCCGTCAGATGTTTCTCTTTCTGCTGTGTCACGCTACCCCACATCCTCTCTTTCCCTCCTCTCTCTCCTCCTCTTCTCCGCCTTTCCTCCCCTCCTGGTCCTCTCCGTAGGTCTTTTCATCTCCATGCCCCTCACTACCCCACCAAATCTCCGCTTCTCTCCCCTCGTCTTCTCCTTTCTCCTTTACTCTCGTCTATTTCCTATCTACCTCTTATTGCTCATCTCCTCTTCCGTCATCTCACCTCTCCCGAGCTCTGTTCTCCTCATCCTTCTTGTTTCTTTTTGTGTTCCCTTGCCTCCTCCTCTTTTCTTCCTCCCTCCTCTTTTACCCTGCTCCTCTCTCCTTTAGTTTACCCGCGTCTCCCTTCGCCTCCTTTTGGTGTGTCAATACTGCCCCCTGCTGCCTTTAGTGCAGTATGTCATGTAAAAAATAAGCCTTTGTGGTCAGACAGTAAAGAAGTGGGCAGTATATCTGTGGGTTTTTGTGTGTGCCCGTGCACATTTCCATGCATGCAGGGATTGTGGAGAGTGTGTGTGTGGTGTGTGTGTGTGTGTGTGTGTCTGTGTGTGTGTAGGTTGAAATAAAAAATAACAACATGACACTATCGCAAGCTCACAGACACCAACACTGATTTAATTGTTTACTGTGGCCGTATTGCAGCTGACATTCAAGCCAACAGGTGGCGTAACGATAATGTTTGCTGCTGTTTGTTGTTTCATTGTACACCAGGTGAAGAGTGTATTCAACATGACAGCCAAGGAGGGCAGGAAGAGGTCCATCAGCTGCCTGGTTGCCGTGGGGAACGGTAATGGAGCGGCAGGTGAGGTCCAGTTTGAAGGCAGAACCAGAACCAACATTCAGCAACATGGCGGTTCACTCTGTCGAGCACCCTTCACTGTCCAAGGAATCACAAATAACTGAAATACAACTACAGACCTCTCTGTTTTGATTGTTGTAGGGTTTGCGTTGGGTAAGGCTCCAGACAGAACCACTGCGCTGAGGAAGGTAGGTGAACACTAACATTTATATCTAAAACAACTTTGTGCAGCAACTAAGTGGGTTTGCGTTTCGGCATGGGGGCTAACTGATCATTCCTGACATTACCATCATAAGTAAGGTATTAATAACGCAAACAATATGGTAGTGCAGTGCTACATCACGCAAGGAGTCAAGTAGCTTGTTATAGAAGACACTGTTGGGCAACACGTCATACCTTGCACCATTGTAGTTATCCATCCATCCATTATCCAAACGGCTTATCCTGCTCTCAGGGTCGCGGTGATGCTGGAGTCTATCCCAGCAGTCTTTGGGCGGCAGGCGGGGAGACACCCTGGACAGGCTGCTAGGCCATCACAGGGCTCACACACACACCTGCACACCGAGGGGAAATTTAGTACAGCCAATTCACCTGACCTACATGTCTTTGAGTCACCTGACCTACATGTCTTTGGACTGTGGGAGGAAACCGGAGCACCCGGAGGAAACCCACACAGACACGGGGAGAACATGCAAACTCCACACAGAGGACGACCCGGGACGACCCCCAAGGTTGGAGTATCCCAGCACTCGAACCCAGAACCCTCTTGCTGTGAGGCGACCACACTAACCACTGCACCACCGTGCCGCCCTGGTTCAGACCAAAAAATCCTTACCAAAAATACTAACCAATAGAAATACAGCACGACATGACGCACTGATCAGCGCGACGCAGAATCTTTGCTGGCGCTCAGCACAAACAAACAGACTGTTAGCCTCTGTGACCCAAATGCCCTGGATTCAACAAAACGAGTTGCGGTGACTGTTGAAAGGACTCAATTCCTGCCTGGCGTCATGCTGCTCTACCAGCGGCGTAGACTGGTGACACGCTGATGTGGCACGCACGCTGATGAGGTTTTTATGGACTCGCGTCGTAGCCTGTGATTCAGTAGTTATCATCATACAGTCTACAGACATCACACTCGATGTCATACCGAGTTTATTAGAGCCGTATCACACTGTGTGGCTTGTAATAAAGTTATAGGATTGTAGAAATCTCACGGTGTGTGGGAGGCTTAACAAAGAAAAGCTCAGTGTGTGAGGTATTACATTACCTGGCCCAGTCCCCAGGTAATGTCTAGTACCCTGTTCTAAACTCAGAAAAAACAGATCTCTAGCAGTCCTAAACACAACAAGAGGCACGGTGGCGAGCTGCTCAGTGAACCACAGCCGCCCCGACTGACAAGCTGCACAAACATTTGTAGATTCAGCCCCTCAGTTGCACCGACTGGATTGGTGTGCTAGACCGGGTGCTGCTCCAATCATTCCTCCACCATCATTAATGATTCCAACCGTAACCCCCTCACCCTCTTCTCCACTGTAAACAACCTCCTCAAGCCCCGTGCCGATGCCCTCTCCAACTCTACTGCTGAACAATGAAACTCATTTCTCCAATTTTTTGCATGACAAAATTGCCGCTATCAACAAATCACTGTCCCCTGCATCTGACTCAGCAGCACCTACTCCGGCCCCTCTTCCCCCCATTCCTCTTGACCTCCCTACTCCTCCCCCTGATCGCCGCCTCTCCCGGTTTGTTCCAGTTGCCTCTACCATTATCTCTGAACTCATCAGCTCATCAAAATCCACAACCTGCTCCCTTGATCCCCTCCCCACCCCCCTACTGAAGTAATGCCTCCCTGCCCTATGCCCCTACCTCACCAACCTTTTCAATTCCTCACTGTCCCATGGAATTGTCCCCTCTGCCTACAAAACTGCAGCTGTCACCCCAATTCCCAAGAAACCTGGTCTTGATCCATCCTGCCTAAACCACTACCGAACAATTTCCAATCTCCCCTTCTTCTCTAAAACCCTGGAACACATTGTCGCCACACAACTCCAAACCTACCTACACTCCAACAACCTTACTCGAACCCCTCCCGTCTGGTTTTTGCCCACTCCACAGCACTGAAACTGTGCTCCTTAAAGTACTTAATGACCTCTTCACCTCTGCTGGTACTGGAGCCCTTAACATCCTCATCCTCCTCGACGTGAGTTCAGCCTTCGATACTGTGAGTCACAACATCCTGCTCACCAGATTGAAAGATGTCGGTATTGAAGGCACCGTACTCAGCTGGCTCCAGTCCTACCTCTCCAACAGGTCACACTTCATCTCACTTCACAACCACTCCTCTGTTCTATCCACAATCACACAAGGTGTTCCCCAAGGTTCTGTACTCGGCCCACTCCTTTTCACCATCTACATCCTCCCTCTTGGTCAGATTCTCCACCATTTCAACTTGAACTTCCCCTGTTATGCTGATGACACCCAGCTATACCTTAGCACCAAATCCCCTCACAATCCACCCCTCTCTTACATCGACTCCTGTCTGTCTGCAGTTAAAGTCTGGATGCAGCAAAACCTCAAACTCAACAGTGACAAAACTGAACTCCTCTTCATTGGCTCCAAGTCCACTCTCAGCCAAATCAACAACCTTGCACTCACCATCGATGGCACTACTGTCTCCCCTTCCCCCCAGGCACGCAACCTTGGTGTGATTCTTGATCCCACCCTCTCCCTTGAGCCACATATCCGCCAAATGGTCAAATCCTCCTTCTACCACCAAACCGCCGTCTGGGCCAAAAAGCAGCACTTGAACACACCGCAGAGACTACAGCCAGTGGCCAACTAGCATGTACATTCTGCACTGGTTCGCAAAGCTGAACAGCCAATCACAGTGATCTCTCTCCCCACTGATTCAACATGCTGAATCAGCCGAAAAACTCCCGACAGGGGTCCGACTAGCGCCAACGGTGCGGGACACACCGCAAAAACTAGGGTCACAGATGCTCACCAACGGCCCGACATTAGCCAACAGTCGGCCGTTGGCCTGGTGTGTGATTGCAACTATTCCCCAACCCTCTGTGAATAGTACACATGGCCATTAACTCTAGTTAATGGTCACACCATATTTGCATATGCAACTGGTCGTTGGTTTGGGTCGTTATGCCACTGTATTGTTTATAAGGGTGGGGACACCTGCAGTCACTGTATTGTTTATAAAGGTGGGGACACCTGCAGTCACTGTATTGTTTATAAGGGTGGGGTACCTGCAGTCACTGTATTGTTTATAAGGGTGGGGACACCTGCAGTCACTGTATTGTTTATAAGGGTGGGGTACCTGCAGTCACTGTATTGTTTATAAAGGTGGGGTACCTGCAGTCACTGTATTGTTTATAAAGGTGGGGTACCTGCAGTCACTGTATTGTTTATAAGGGTGGGGTACCTGCAGTCACTGTATTGTTAAAAAGGGTGGGGTACCTGCAGTCACTGTATTGTTTATAAGGGTGGGGTACCTGCAGTCACTGTATTGTTTATAAAGGTGGGGTACCTGCAGTCACTGTATTGTTTATAAAGGTGGGGACACCTGCAGTCACTGTATTGTTTATAAGGGTGGGGTACCTGCAGTCACTGTATTGTTAAAAAGGGTGGGGTACCTGCAGTCAGGTGAGACTGAAGAGGTCACTTAGATGATGATGAAACATTTCTGTCAGTGAATGTTGTGCCCAGATGAACTGACTCAGCTTCCTGTGAGAGAGCTGGTTGGTGACATTTTTGTTTTCTCTTGTTGGATTTTTCTGTGAATGCTGCTGATTTTGGGGGGGGGATATTTCCGACATGGCGGTGTTTACTAACTGATGTGTAAAGCCGTAAAACCCTTGAGGACATTCTTAACTGAGATTAGTCATTTACAGGGAGCAACTTTATTGATCCCTGCAGTGCAAAACAATTTCCTCCCCGGGATCAATAAAGTTGCCATCTAGCCATTTATCATGGGGGCTGTGGCGGGGCTGCAGAACTGATAACTAGCCTGTAGCACTGCGGTTGCGCCAAATATGAACAAATATTCACACCTTCTTGGGTCCAAAACTGCATTTCCTGTTTGTGTTTTTCGTCGATTATATTGTTAATGAATGGACACAAACCTTGAGAGAAAAACAGCCACTTATCGTTTTTAATCTTTAATCTGAAACACACGAGTTACCAACTGTGACATGCTGATGAGCTTGTTAAATGGTTTCCAGCCCTCTTCCAGCCCACATACATGGAATGGTAGTGACTTTGAATGTGTCTTTTTTTCTGTTTCCTGTCTGTTTCCTGTCTGTTTTCTTACCGTTTAACTTGTCACGTGACCTCCACAGGCGAAGAACCGAGCCATGCACTACCTGTTCTACATCGAACGATACAACAACCACACCAGTGAGTCCCCCAGTCTGCTTCCTTGTTTTTGTGTGTTTCCGTGTGTGTGTGTGTGTGTGTGTGTGTGTTATTTGTCCTTTCATATTGTGTACTACAAATGTCTGTGAATGTTCTCCTTCATCCAGGTCATGGTCATCCAAAGGAGTTGAATCAAGTGCAACTGGACTTGGTATATATCCATGAAGACGTTTCGCCTCTCATCCAAGAGGCTTCCTCCTTCCTCCTCCTCCACACTCCTTCCAGGACAGCAACGTACACATTTTGGACAGAGAAGATAGATGGTTTGAAAGAGGGGTGAAGGAAGCCATCTATGCGAAACTGGAAAAACCATCCCTCAACAGAGGAGGAGGTCTGCGACACCACCTATCTCCCACTTACAATGCCGTCCTTTCATCTCTACCCAGGAGACTCAAGAAGCCTAGCCTCCAAGAACAACAGTCGCTCACTAATGGCTCCAACCACTCTCATGACCCCTGAACAATGAAGTCCAAACTAACACCCCCAACCACTGTCGCTGCTAAACAAATGCAAATCGGCTGGACATCGGAGCAGAGGAGAGCCACGCATATCAATAGCTCCGATAATGACGGGCGCGGCCAAACATCGGTACACAAAAGAGCCACGCATATCTATAGCTCTGACAACGACTCCTAGAGGATAAATTCTGAGTCTCATCAGCAGCCAGTCAGACTAGCTTGGTCCAGTCAGACTAGCTTGGTCTAGTCAGACTAGCTTGGTCTAGTCAGACTAGCTTGGTCCAGTCAGGCTAGCTTGGTCCAGTCAGGCTAGCTTGGTCCAGTCAGACTAGCTTGGTCCAGTCAGGCTAGCTTGGTCTAGTCAGACTAGCTTGGTCTAGTCAGAAAGGCACGAACTGAGGATGCCCCTTGGATGAGAGGCGAAACGTCTTCACGGATATATACCAAGTCCAGTTGCACTTGATTCAACTCCTTTGGATATACGTACACAAAAGAAACGAAATTCCGCTTCCCACAGCAGTGCAACACAAAAACACATATCCAAAAACAACACCACCAAAAACAGAGAACAAAGCAACGACAAAAACAGCCGACAACACAGTCCACCCAGTGCAACACAGTGCAGGAACTCCACCGTCCAGAGCACGGACGCCAGCCAGGAGGACCGTCGGAACCGCCGGTCTGCATGGGCTAGCAGCTAGCTTAGCCTGCCCCGCCTCCGCGTCCCGTCAGACCGCCCTCGGTGTTTCCCCCACAGGCGCAGCTCCAGGCAGCGCCGTGGTCCCTGGGCCTATCGGACGCAGCAGACCAGGCTCCCTCAGCCGATCCAGCACCAGCTCTCTCAGCCGATCCAGCACCAGCTCTCCCAGCCGATCCAGCACCAGCTCTCTCAGCTGATCCAGCACCAGCTCTCCCAGCCGATCCAGCGCCAGCTCTCTCAGCTGATCCAGCACCAGCTCTCCCAGCCGATCCAGCGCCAGCTCCCCCAGCCGATCCAGCGCCAGCTCTCTCAGCTGATCCAGCACCAGCTCCCCCAGCCGATCCAGCACCAGCTCTCTCAGCTGATCCAGCACCAGCTCCCCCAGCCGATCCAGCGCCAGCTCCCCCAGCCGATCCAGCACCAGCTCCCCCAGCCGATCCAGCGCCAGCTCTCCCAGCCGATCCAGCACCAGCCGATCCAGCGCCAGCTCTCCCAGCCGATCCAGCGCCAGCTCCCCCAGCTGATCCAGCACCAGCTCTCTCAGCCAAGCGAAATCGACGATCACAATAAAAACTTAACACGATGACTCAAACTTAGACGCAGACGGGGACAAAGTCAACACTGTGTGAGGCCGCCGCAAACACGAGTCCGTGCCGCCATCTTCCTACTCCTACCGCTCATTCTCTTTATTTCCTCCTCCTTTGTGCCGTCTTCATTTCTCTACCTCTTCCTCTCTGTCTCTCCTCATTGCCCACCTCTCTCCTGTCCCTCTCCCTCTTCTTCTGTTGTCTCCCCTTTTCACATTCCTGCCCTCTCCTTCGCTGACTTTCTCTTTCGCTTGTCCTCTTCATCTCTCCTGACGTCTGCCGTCCTCCTGTTTTCCCTCCTCTCTCTCCACTCCCCACTTTGCTACTTATTTTGCTGACATCATCACCATTGATCTGCACTAGGAGGGATGACACGTTCATGAAGTAATCAAACCTACGCATCGAGAAGCAATGAGATTTTAGAAATGGAAGATGTGTACCTTTCTCCACTTGGCTGCTGCAGATGCATAAAGACATAAAGACATAGAGACATAAAGACATAGAGACAGAGACTTAAAGGCATAGAGACATAGAGACAGACATAAAGACATAGAGACATAGAGACAGACATAAAGACATAGAGACAGACATAAAGACAGAGACGTGAAGACATAAAGACAGACATAAAGACATAGAGACATAAAGACATAGAGACAGAGACTTAAAGGCATAGAGACATAGAGACAGACATAAAGACATAGAGATATAGAGACAGACATAAAGACATAGAGACATAAAGACATAGAGACATAAAGACATAGAGACATGAAGACATAGAGACAGACATAAAGACATAGAGACATAGAGACAGACATAAAAGACATAAAGACATAGAGACAGACATAAAGACATAGAGACATAAAGACATAGAGACTCAGAGACATAGAGACATAAAGACATAGAGACATAAAGACATAGAGACATAAAGGCATAGAGACATAGAGACAGACATAAAGACATAGAGACATAGAGACAGACATAAAGACATAGAGACATAGAGACAGACATAAAGACATAGAGACATAGAGACATAGAGACATAAAGACATAAAGACATAGAGACATAAAGACATAAAGACATAGAGACAGAGACTTAAAGGCATAGAGACAGACATAAAGACATAGAGACATAAAGACATAAAGACAAAGACATAGAGACAGGGAGACATAAAGACATAGAGACAGAGAGACATAAAGACATAGAGACAGGGAGACAAAGACATAGAGACAGAGAGACATAGAGACATAAAGACATAGAGACATAAAGACATAAAGACATAGAGACATAAAGACATAGAGACATAAAGACATAAAGACATGGAGACATAAAGACATAGAGACATAAAGACATAGAGACAGGGAGACATAAAGACATAGAGACAGAGAGACATAGAGACATATAGACATAAAGACATAGAGACATAAAGACATAAAGACATAGAGACATAAAGACATAGAGACATAAAGACATAAAGACATAGAGACAGGGAGACATAAAGACATAGAGACAGAGAGACATAGAGACATATAGACATAAAGACATAGAGACATAGAGACATAAAGACATAGAGACATAGAGACAGGGAGATGAAAGTGCCTGAGTCATCAGCCTCAGCCTGAGGAGAAGTCTTCTTCCTGTTCTGGCCACAGACCAGGAAGAAGACAGACGGGGTGTGTGTCTGTCTGTGTGTGTGGGGGGGGGGGGACATAATCGTCTTTCTCTTAACTTTCTCAGTGTGTTGAGTCAGACACACACACACACACACACACACACACACACACACACATACACACACACATACACACATTCACACACACACTGAGCACGTCAGATGAGACCTCCTGCAGCCTCTGCACATGTTCTCTTCTCTTTGTGGTGTGTGTGTGTCTGTCTGTGTGTGTGTGTGTGTGTGTGTGTGTCTCTCTGTGTGTCTGTGTGTGTGTGTGTGTGCGTGTGTGTGTCTGTGTGTGTGTGTGTGTGTGTGTGTGTGTCCATTTGACATTTGTTCCATAGAAAATTTGCTTTTCATGACAGGATGTGTCCATCAAGTCCTCCCCCCGTCTCTCCCTCCCTCTGTCTCTCTCCCCCTCCTTCAGTCTCTCTCCCTCCCTCCCTCCCTCTGTCTCTCTCCCCCTCTCTGTCTCTCCCTCCCTCTGTGTCTCTCCCCCTCCTTCTGTCTCTCTCCCCCTCTCTGTCTCTCCCTCCCTCTGTCTCTCTCCCCCTCCCTTGGTCTCTTTCTCTCCCTCCCTCCCTCTGTCTGTCTCCCCCTCTCTGTCTCTCCCTCCCTCTGTCTCTCTCCCCCTCCTTCGGTCTCTCTCTCTCCCTCCCTCCCTCTGTCTGTCTCCCCCTCTCTGTCTCTCCCTCCCTCTGTCTCTCTCCCCCTCCTTCGGTCTCTCTCCCCCTCCTTCTGCCTCTCTCTCCCTCCCGCTGCCTCTGTGTCCCTCTCCCTCCCTCTGCCTCTCTCCCCCTCCCTCTGCCTCTCTCCCCCTCCTTCTGTCTCTCTCTCCCTCCCGCTGCCTCTGTGTCCCTCTCCCTCCCTCTGTCTCTCTCTCTCCCTCCCTCTGTCTCTCTCTCTCCCTCCATCTGTCTCTCTCTCTCCCTCCCTCTGTCTGTCTCTCCCCCTCCCTCTGTCTCTCTCTCCCCCTCCCTCCCTCTGTCTCTCTCTCCCCCTCCATCTGTCTCTCTCTCTCCCTCCCTCTGTCTGTCTCTCCCCCTCCCTCTGTCTCTCTCTCCCTCCCTCTGTCTCTCTCTCCCCCTCCCTCTGTCTCTCTCTCTCCCTCCCTCTGTCTCTCTCTCTCTCATACTAGTTGTTGTGTGTCTTCCAACAGTTTTTCACAACGTTGAATCAAAATTCAAGAGAACGACGCTCCGCATGCAGAAAAAAAATGAAGGTGAGTCCCACCCGCACTCTTTATGTTGATGTTTACATTCACCCGCACTCTCTATGTTGATGTTCACATTCACCCACACTCTTTATGTTGATGTTTACATTCACCAGCACTCTTTATGTTGATGTTTACATTCACCCACACTCTTTATGTTGATGTTTATATTCACCCACACTCTTTATGTTGATGTTTACATTCACCAGCACTCTTTATGTTGATGTTTACATTCACCCACACTCTTTATGTTGATGTTTACATTCACCCGCACTCTTTATGTTGATGTTTACATTCACCTACACGCTTTATGTTGATGTTTACATTCACCTACACTCTTTATGTTGATGTTTACATTCACCCGCACTCTTTATGTTGATGTTTACATTCACCCGCACTCTTTATGTTGGTGTTTACATTCACCTACACTCTTTATGTTGGTGTTTACATTCACCCGCACTCTTTATGTTGATGTTTACATTCACCCGCACTCTTTATGTTGATGTTTACATTCACCTACACTCTTTATGTTGGTGTTTACATTCACCCACACTCTTTATGTTGATGTTTACATTCACCCGCACTCTTTATGTTGATGTTTACATTCACCCGCACTCTTTATGTTGGTGTTTACATTCACCTACACTCTTTATGTTGGTGTTTACATTCACCCGCACTCTTTATGTTGATGTTTACATTCACCCGCACTCTTTATGTTGGTGTTTACGTTCACCCACACTCTTTATGTTGATGTTTACATTCACCTACACTCTTTATGTTGGTGTTTACATTCACCCACACTCTTTATGTTGATGTTTACATTCACCTACACTCTTTATGTTGATGTTTACATTCACCAGCACTCTTTATGTTAGTGTTTACATTCACCCGCACTGTTTATGTTGATTTTTGTGTTTATGTTCCATCTACAGTGTTTGTGTTGATGTTTACATTCATCTACACTGTTTATGTTTATGTTTATGTTCATCTAGTGTTTATGTTTGTCAGTATTCTGGGGCAGTTTTCAGTATTTATTTGTGTGTGTGTGTGTACAGGAAGCATCAAGTCAGCAGGCTGAAGTTGAACTGTTGGATTAATGAATTAAAATCATTATGAACCCCTCACATAGACCCTGTGTGTGTGTGTGTGTGTGAGTGACACCAGACCTTTTAACGTAATCGTTCCCTCACTTCCTCTTTTTCTTTATTTTGCTTGATGTCTCTCCCTCCTCCGTCTCTTCCTGTCCTGTCTCCCTCTGCGAACCCGTCCCCGTGCTCCTCCTCCTCCCCCTGCAGGTTACGGGCTCCACTGCCACCGTGCCGTCATCACGCTCTGCAAGCTGGTGGGCATACAGGACATGTACTGCAAGGTGGAGGGCTCCGTCAACCTCCTCAACATCACCAGAGCCTTCTTCACTGGGCTGGCAAAGCAGGTACCATGGACGGGGCTCTCCCCCTTTTCTCCACTTTTCTCCCAAATTGTATGCGGCCAACTACCCCACTTTCCTGAGCCGTCCTGGTCTCTGCTCCGCCCCCTCCACTGATCCGGGGGGGGCTGCAGACTACCACATGCCTCCTCCCATACATGTGGAGTCACCAGCCACTTCTTTTCACCTGACAGTGAGGATCCAAAGGAGGTGAATCGAGGGCAACTGGACTTGGTATACATCCGTCAAGACGTTTCGCCTCTCATCCAAGAGGCTTCCTCAGTTCCTGCCTTTCTGACTAGACCAAGCTAGTCTGACTGGCTGCTGATGAGACTCAGATATTTATCCTCTTTGGAGTCGTTATCAGATCTATTGATGTGCATGGCTCTTTGTGATCCGATGTTAAGCAGCGACGGTCGTTGGGGGTGTTAGTTTCGACTTCGTTAGTGCTTCATTCAGTGGTCACGAGTCGGAGCCGTTAGTGAGCGACTGTTGTTCTTGGAGGCCAGGCTTCTTGAGTCTCCTGGGTAGAGATGAAAGGACGGCATTGTAAGTGGGAGATAGGTGGTGTCGCAGACCTCCTCCTCTGTTGAGGGATGGTTGCTAAACATCGGATCACAAAGAGCCATGGACATCATTAGCTCTGATAATGACTCCAAAGAGGATAAAGGCTGAGTCTCATCAGCAGCCAGTCAGACTAGCTTGGTCTAGTCAGAAAGGCAGGAACTGAGGAAGCCTCTTGGACGAGAGGCGACACGTCTTCATGGATATATACCAAGTCCAGCTGCACTTGATTCACCTCCTTTGGTTAACCATGACCTGGATGAAGGAGAACATTCACAGACACCTGACAGTGAGGAGTTTCACCAGGGGGACGTAGTGCGTGGGAGGATCACACTATTCCCCCCAGTTCCCCCTCCCCCCTGAGCAGGCGCCCCGACCAACCAGAGGAGGCGCTAGTGCAGCAACCAGGACACATTCCCGCAGACACGGCC
>NC_079223.1:4273520-4371020 GCF_029633865.1 Lampris incognitus
TGTTTAGCTACAAATATATAAGCCATAGATACGGAGTTAGCTAGGCTAATAGCCGGGGACACTATAAGTCAGGAGAGATCACGACTCCTGCCGGAGAAGGCAGATATGTTGATTTTTCTGCAGAAGAACTGTTAGGATAATGTTCTAGGTTCTTGTTTGTTTGAACTTCCGTTAGCCTTTTGCTGTAAAAATTTATTTTAATATTTTTTTTTCTTTATCTTTATCTACTTTTATTTTTTATCTTATTTGTTGTTGTTGAATGTTGATTATAAAGTCTATAATTCAGACGCATTTAAAACATTGCTGCTGCTGTTGCTGCTGAATAAATAATATTTGTTTATATTTATATAAAGTTATATAATAGAATAATAAAGCAATGTCGATTCTGTTCTTAATTAAGTGTCTTTTTTTCTTGCATAATAATAAAAAAGAACCGATAAGAGTATCGATAAAGTACCGAACCGATAAGCAGTACCGATAAGAGTAGTAGTATCGATAAAATCCTAACGATACCCATCCCTACAGGGGGGTAAAAACCTTGTGGTAGCTGTCATGTATTGCAGTTCAAAATCCATTACAGGTTCAGACAGTATGCTGTCACAAGTAGTGGGTTTGTGGCACGCATCACCAAACCACTCCGTTTCAAAAACCGACACTTGAGATTGTGTTTGATGGAGTCGCTCCCAAATCTGAGAACATAAACCTATTTCTTAATGTTTTCTGCTCATTTTTCAATGCACTTTATCAGCTGGAAATAAGCTGAGACACCCGTCAACGTCATCTCTTGTAATGTCATTAGAAGAGAATTAATGGGGGCAAGAGATTGCAAAAGGGTTCAGATGAATCACAGTGTATGATGCAACAAAAGGTGGAAGGGGGCTCATTCAATTCATACAAATACCTTGCCAGTTAGGCTAAATGATGCTGCAGTTGCAGAACATGAGAACAAGTTGTCAGCCAACAAGATACTGCAGCCAAAAGAGTCTTTGTCAATATCACAAAATCTTGGGTTTTGTTCAAACTGGCAGCTCAAAGCTGACATTTTGAATATCTGATTGATTTGAATCAGCTTGCTTTTTCTGTAGCCTGTACAAACCAAAAACCACATGGAATCTAACTTCTTCAAATCAGATTCAACCACATATGTATGTGGTTTACTATCCAATTCAAATCTCATCTCTGTAAATGCGTCTCAGTTTGACTACTCAGATCAAATTACATACAATGAGATTACCAGTATCTCCTCCTGCCACTCAGCGTCGCTCACAACACCACCAGGCAAGAGTGCGACAGCCCGCAGAACAACCTTTCATGGTCAAATGAGGAGATAACAATTTTGCTTTCACTGTGGGGGAACGCATTAATGCAGGCCAAACACAAATGCACCTACAGTAGTAAAATAATTTATTAAACTCCCCAACTGCATGTCTTCTCTGGTGGCTCGAGATCCTTCACTAAATACTGCATGTCTTGTCTGGTGGCTCCAGATCCCTCACTAAACACTGCATGTCTTGTCTGGTGGATCCAGATCCCTCACTAAACACTGCATGTCTTGTCTGGTGGATCCCTCACTAAACACTGCATGTCTTGTCTGGTGGATCCCTCACTAAACACTGCATGTCTTGTCTGGTGGCTCCAGATCCCTTGCTGCACACTGATGCTGGCAGTGAAACGAGATGGCACATTACATCCTCCTCCATCACTGATCAGGAATCGGGAACATTTATCTGTCATCTCATTTCATGTGCTTGCGTACATGAAATTTAACGAAATATAATTTCCCCCAGCCCACGGCACTGCAACACAAAGACAAAATCACATATCCAAAACCTACAAGAACATATGTATCCAAACTACAAAAAAACTACAAAACTACAAAAACACATAGAGCCAACATAGCCACACAAAAAAATAAAAAAAATAAATCACTGTCTAAGACAGCAAACGCCAGCCAGGATGACTGTCGGAGCTGCCGGTCTGCATGGGCTAGCAATTAGCTTAGCCTGCCCCACTTCTGCCTCATGTCGGACCGCCCTCGGTGTTACCTCTTTGGGCACAGCTCCGGCAGGACCATGGTCCTTGGGCCCACTGGAGGCAGCAGACCAGGCTCTCCCAGCCAGACACCCTCAACACATCTCCCCACACTCCACACAACGACACTATAACACAGTCAAAGTCAGGCGAGGCCGCCACCAGAATGTCCTCTGTGTGTTCGGAACTGCTGGTCTGCATGGGCTAGCAGTTAGCTTAGCCTGCCCCGCTTCCGTGTCCTGTCAGACCGCCCTTGGTGTTCCCTCTTTGGGCGCAGCTCCAGGCAGGGCCACGGTCCACGGGCCGACAGGATGCAGCAGACCAAGGTCCCCCAGCCGATCCAGAGCCAGCTCTCCCAGCCATCAGACGAAGACACAAACCCAGACGCGGACAAAGACACTGCATGGACGGACGGCACTGGGTGAGGCCGCCGCAAATGTAAATTCGCGCTGGCATCTTCCCATACCTTCCCACGCACAGATAAGACAACACATCTGTTGTCTTATCTGTGTTCTGTACGGTGACTAGCCACTGTCATAGTAAAAACAGCAGGAAAATGTACTATCTCCATACTGACAGTTTGCTAGAACAAGAGTTATTGGGAAACGTGACAGTAGTCAGCGTGCACATGCTCACATTATTGCTATAGCAACTCATGTAGATATGCCAGACTCGCAAATAATAATGTGGACAATCCGCCTTAAAGTTCACATTTGGAAAACAAATGAGATATCTCTGCTGTCTAAACACACTGTCAGAGTGACTCAAGTTTATTTGTGCTTTTACACTGTGAAAAGACACCGCAAACATACAACACAAAAGCTCTGCATTCAGCGTAGAAACACATAATTCATATTTTGCAGCCCTATTTGTACTTCCAAATAGTTTTACAAACTCTCACCACAGAAATACCTTCGGGCTGGCGTGTTTAACAGTTATGCCCTAGAGATAAATTCAGACCATAGTGTCCTGGGACAGATCCAGAAGAAATGCTCAGCAAACCCACATACCTTTCCACCTCAGGTCGCAGACATTTCTCCCTTTCCAGCATAGCCACGATCAATTTGCCCCATTCCTTCTCCACATCATTTGGGTGATAACCTTGGGGCAACTGAATGCGTCCAAATTCAATCCACGCCTGTCACACACACACATGCACAGAGAGGTTACCACTGTCATATGCACGACTGTGACGTCTCTGATCAGGTATGTTCTGATCTCAAGCATACGATGCCCTCTTCCATATGCTTACCTCTAGCATTTTATACAGATGTTTAATTTTGGTCTTCTCATTCTCTTTCAGTGGGATTTCATGTTCTTTAAACTGCAAATACTGTGTATAAAGTGCCTGTGAATAAGAACACGGAATTTAGTCAAATTTTACTTTGAATAGCTGTTCAACAGAGAATCCAAACAGATTTTGTTTTTTTACTACTTTATTAATCCCTGTGGGAAAATTCTTCTTCCGCATTTAACCCATCCTAGCTGTGTAGCTAGGAGCAGTGAGCAGCCGCCGTGCAGCACCCGAGGACCAACTCCAGTTCTTCTTGCCATGCCTCGGTCAGGGGACAGACAGGAGTATTAACCCCAACATGCATGTCTTTTTGATGGTGGGGGAAACCGGAGCACCCGGAGAAAATCAACAGCAGACACGGGGAGAACATGCAAACTCCACATAGAGGACGACCTGGGATGACCCCCAAGGTTGGACTACCCCAGGGTTCAAACCCGGGACCTTCTTGCTGTGCGGCGACAACACTAACCACTGGGCCACCGTGCTGCCCATTATCCAGTATCACTATCCAGATGGCGGCACGGTGGCGCAGTGGTTAACGCTGTCGCCTCACAGCAAGAGGGTCCTGAGTTCGAACACCAGGGTTGTCTAACCTTGGGGGTCATCCCAGGTCGTCCTCTGTGTGGAGTTTGCATGTTCTCCCCGTGTCTGCGGTTGGTTTTCTCCGGGTGCTTTGGTTTCCCCCACCAACAAAAAGACATGCATGTTAGGGTCAGTACTCCTGTCTGTGCCCCTGATCGAAGCATGGCAAGAAGAACTGGAGTTGGTCCCTGGGTGCTGCGTGGCGGCTTCCCACTGCTCCTAGCTACAGGATGGGTTAAACGCAGGATGGGTTAAACGCAGAGCATAATTTCCCCATGGTGATCAATAAAGTATCTCAAAATCAAAATCAAAAAAATCCAGTATTGCAATACGATGCCTTTGCTCTTTCTCTGTATGTCTGCACAACAACTCCCACATGACAGTGCTTTTCCTGTATTTCCCGCTTCACAAATGGCAGCAAATGGGAGCTGTTCTCTGCCATCCATAAAAAGCTATTTGAGACGTGGTTATTTGTACTGGGCACAAGTCCACAGGCTGTCACAACCAAAATATGCTCATACTGAGTGATAATAAGGAAAGATCAAGACGTTTTATTGGCTCAGCAACCTACCTTGAGTTCTACAGGGTTGTTGGGGAATGCTCTGTCCGACATTACAGTCACGTTGTGTTTGATCCACTGGCTGAGGTATTTGATCATATTCTGGTACTCCACCCACTTGATATCAACATCCTGTTCAGGGCAAACGGTTGCAAATCATCAGTTTTCATCACTTTGTTGGAAATAGCTAAGTCATAAAAGTCAACAAATTAATCATATTGGTACTTTAAATGAAACGTTTAGTCATGTTTCCTCTCTCCATTGGTGCCTTATTTCTTCTAATTTCACACATATAAAACTCTATGCAAATGTATTTGACCTATACTTACATTAGCACTGATACCGTCGACTCCGTCAGGTACTTTGGGGAAGGCATCATACAGTGAGGAGACGTACGTGATAACTGATTTTTCATCAGGGGACTGAACATCTACGTCTGAGAGAAGTAAAAATAAAAGGCAGCAATGAATGACGTGATAGTATGCAACAGCAGGCTGTGCCCAAGGGAAACATCCCCTCAGCAAAACATCCATCGCTGCCATCCTGAGTGTTTAACGGTGTGGAAGTGTTAACAGGAATGAGAACGTTTACTGTGTCAAATGAAATGTGCCGGAGTTGTTGTAAAAAGAATGGAGCTCACCCTCAGGGTCCAGCAGCCTGGTCACCCCCAGCTGTTCTGCCAGACAGAAGGCCTGTTCCAGATTTGATCTGCTGGTCTGAGTCGACACTCGGCTTATATCAACCAGGTCTGGCCTGCCAGAGAGACAGAGACAGAGAGACAGAGACAGAGAGAGAGACAGAGAGAGCAAGACAGCGAGAGACAGAGAACGAGAGAGACAGAGAGAGAGAACAAGACAAAGACAGAGACAGAGAAAACAACAAGGTAACTTTGCAGTAGTTACTGACAGGTAAATATCGGTTATGCTTGATTTAAAGGTTTTGTTTAATTTCTTGTTTTGCTTATTGAGAAAGCACATAAAGGGGGAGGATGGGTGCATAAAGGGGATGGGTGCAGAAAGTCTACCAGATGGTTTCAATATACAGCAAACCGACATATTTGATGTCCCTGAGATCAGTTACAAAAAAAAACTACAATGTAGGTGAAAGAGGAAAACATCCAACACTCGACAAATTCATAGTGCTGTAATGTAAACATGACAACAGAGCGTCAGTAACAAGAATAAGGACAATGATGATTGACAGTATCCAAGGAAACAAACAACATCCATCAAAGACCATTCAAGTCCACTTGATACTTATTACTTGGTTATTCAGCAAGTAGAGACTTGATGAGTTGCAGTACCTATATTTGTGGATGATGGCGTTAAATAGCCTCCCGTCCCTCCAGGAGGTAGTGAAGTTTTCACAGCGGATGCCGACGTAGCCGTCAGTGGTCTGCTTGGACCAGAGCAGCAGCCTCTCCTTGGCTGTCATGTCCTCAGACACCCCTTCAAAATGGATCTCTGAGATCTGATGAAAGGAAACATTTTTAGAAAAAGGGGTCACTTGTTTTATGTGTGTGTGTGTGTGTGTGTGTGTGTGTGTGTGTGTGTGTGTGTGTGTGTGTGTGGGCAACGCAGGTCCAGTCCAGAGTATTCAGTTCAGAGATCTAGCAGATATGAAACATGCTGCATGTCGTTTAAATTCTCATTTAAAAGTTGACCTAAGGGACCCTGACACACCCAATGTCGGGCCGTCGGTGAACGTCTGTGACCCTCGTTTTTGCGGTGTGTCCCGCACAATCGGCGCTAGTCAGACCCCTGCCAGCAGCTTTTCCAGCATGTTGAATCGGCGGAGCCCGTCGGTGAGAGAGATTACTCTGATTGGCTGTTCAGCTCAGCGAATCAGTGCTAAGCTAGCGAATCAGGGCCGTCAGCTGTTGTCTTTGCGGTGTGTTCACGTGCTACTTGTCGGCCCAGACGGCAGGCATCGTGAGGCGACACAACAGTCGGCCTTCGTCACCGCTAGTCGGTTTGGTGTGTCTGGGCTCTAAGTGTTTAAAGTGTTGCCCTTGTCTCATCCAACCAACCAAATAAATCCATCCATCCATTATCCAAACCGTGTATCCTGCTCTCAGGGTTGTGGGGGTGCCGGAGCTTATCCCAGCAGTCATTGGGCGGCAGGCGGGGAGATACCCTGAGCAGGCCGCCAGGTCATCACACAGGGCCGACACACACACACACACACACACACACACACATACCTAGGGACAATGTAGTATGGCTGAGTCACCTGACCTACATGTCTTTGGACTGTGGGAGGAAACCGGAGTACCCGGAGGAAACCCACACAGACACGGGGAGAACATGCAAACTCCACACAGAGGACGACCCGGGACGACCCCCAAGGTTGGACTACCCCGCGGCTCGAACCAACCAAATAAATATGCTAATTAATTGGAAGTAATGTAATTCACAAAAAAGGTAATGATGACACTGTGATAAATTATTGTAAGTGTACTTTGGGAGTATTATTATGATATATGAGCAAGGTTGCAATAATCAGTGAGGGGAGGGGGAGATAATAATAGGCGAATACATTAACCAGTAATTTCACAACAGACTTCAAAGCAAGTATGATAACCTAAAACCAGAGTAAAAATCTCCTGGTAGTATGATAACCTAAAACCAGAGTAAAAATCTCCTGGTAGTATGATAACCTAAAACCAGAATAAAAATCTCCTGATAGGTGATTTATGACATGATTATGACACCAGAGCAACAGTCCTAACATCTAAACTGAGCTATTCAGCTATAATCTCCTGCAGTCTGCCAAAACAGGAGAACCAGCAGCTACAAACTACAAGCTAAAGCAGCAAGTCAGGTTTATTTCTATAGTCTTAAATCACAGCTCCAGTCTCAGAGAGCTTCACATGCACATAGTCAGCAACAGGTAGACACAGTATGACAGTAAACAACATGCTTCATCCTGACACCCTCGACTTGGATGAGGAAAAAAACTACACAGAAAAAAAAACCTCAGGAAACACATCAGAGAAGAGGTCCCTCTTCGAGGATGGACAGACATGCTACAGGGGCCAACTAGACAAGGTTGACCATCCGAGAGCAGATATAGAAATACAAATCTTCAACTGGGGATCCTGGTTCAAATCCCTGTGTTACCTCCGGCTTGGTCAGGCATCCCTACAGACACAATTGGCTGTGTCTGCAGATGGGAAGCCGGATGTGGGTCTGTGTCCTGGTGGCTGCACTAGCACCTCCTCTGGTTGGTCGGGGCGCCTGATCCTCCCATATGCTATGTCCCCCTAGTGAAACTCCTCACTGTCAGGTGAAAAGAAGTGGCTGCTGACTCCACATGTATGGGAGGAGGCATGTGGTAGTCTGCAGCCCTCCCCGGATCAGCGGGGGGTGGGGTGGGGGGTGGAGTCAGTCTGTTGAGGCCTTTAAAGCCAAACTTAAAACTCATCTTTTTGCCTTAAACTAAAATTAGTTGTCTTTAGGTTGAGTGCTTCACAACCTGTACTGCATGGTGGGTCGGTTTCTGTCTCAATGAATTTACAGCCACGGTTCTGCCAACGAGATTACAGAGTATAGATTATAGCGTATAGATTATATGCTATAATCTATACTCTATACTCAATAAAGTATATAGAGTATAGATTATAGATCATAGAATATAGATTACTGACTGTTGCAAACTGTTCTCTTCTCTCACATGTCTTTCCTCTCTCTCTCTAAATGATGTCTTCTCCTTTCTCTTCTTCTGTGTGTGAATGGTGTGATGTGAGTCTCCCTCGTGTGCATGTGTAGTCTGTCCTCCTCCCAGGTCTACATGGTGATGGTGGTCACGTGGCTCGGGTCCTGAGCTGTTCTGGTGGCGTCTGGACACTGCTTGGCATCCTCCTCATCATATTCTTCATATACTATTTTATAATTCCATTATAATTTCTGTATTGTGTAAATTGTGTAAACACAACATCATTGCACGTTGTCTGTCTTGGGAGAGAGATCCCTCCTCTGTTGCTCTCCCTGAGGCTTCTTCCTATTTTTTCTACCTGTTAAAGGGTTTTTTAGCAAGTTGTTCCTTATCTTAAGTATTGAGATTTTAGTGCCAAGGGAGTTGGTTCCTTATCTGGGGTGGCAGGATGGCGCAGTGGTTAGCGCAGTCGCCTCACAGCAAGAAGGTTCTGGATTTGAGCCCCGGGGTAGTCCAACTTTGGGGGTCGTCCCGGGTCGTCCTCTGTGTGGAGTTGGCATGTTCTCCCCGTGTCTGCGTGGGTTTCCTCCGGGTGCTCCGGTTTCCTCCCACAGTCCAAAGACATGTAGGTCAGGTGAATCGGCTGTACTAAATTGCCCCTAGGTGTGAATGTGAAAGTGTGTGTGTGTGTGTCGGCCCTGTGTGATGGCCTGGCGGCCTGTCCAGGGTGTCTCCCTGCCTACTGCCCAATGACTGCCGGGATAGGCTCCAGCATCCCTGCAACCCTGAGAGCAGGATGAATAAAGTATTCTGATAATGGATGGATGGATGTTCCTTATCAGATGTGAGGGTCTAATGACAGGATGTTGTGTTGCTGTAAAGCCCCCTGAGGCAAATTTGTAATTTGTGATAATGGGCTATACAAATAAAACTGACTTGACTTATGTAAAACTAACTTTTTAATGTAGTACTCTGGGCTAAGACACACTTAAGCAGGGAGCATGACAAACAATAACACAATCAGAGTTGAAAAAACAAAAAACAACCAGTCATTTCAGCAATAGATTGCTCACATAACTCAAATTTTCGCAATGCTGAATGTCGTTTCCTACATCAAGGATGACAAGGCCACCAGTTAGTCAGCTAAGATTTCTTCAACGCTATGAATTTCCTCAAGTCTCATCTTCATAAGACAGTTACCCTGCAGAGGAGCAGTATAATAGGAAACTAAATATACCCCAAAGCTTCCACACTGTTTGTGCCCTAAAGTCTTCCCTGCCCTTTGGTGTGGTTCATTGCGTTATACTACTGAGTTTACATGGCACATGATGACAGGTTTTGCTTGTGATGTCATTTTAGAGAAATCTGTGTTGTTCCATGGGAGACGGTAACTGGGTGTCCACAGTAAGAAAATATTCTTTCCTGCAACTAAGAAGCACCGTCAGCCTCCGTCAAATCAAACACACCGGGGAACATATCCTCGGCATAATGCCAGACTACTGGGCCTGAAATATAGCAACTGCAATCTTCAAATTAAAAGTTAAATCAGACTTATTCACACACTTCTTCACCCTCACACTGGCTATATATAACATCACTGGTTTACCTCTTGTTGGGTGGGTACACATTGTGTAGCAATGTGGAGAGGTACGAGGTAGTCACAGCAGGTGTAGGTCCTCCTCCTCCTCCATCTGTGTACTTGAGCACCACATAGTATTTTGGAAAGTCTTTCCTCACTCACCGACCTTTCATAACCTCTCGAAGTTCGAAGCATATGCTCCACGGCTCCGAAGCTCACAGCCCTCCTTAACTGGTGCTGTAGCAGCTTCTTCTCGAGCAGACCATCCCTAGCCGGTCTGGTTGTGTTGATTCCATGGAGCCTTCCTTCAGCTGGCGACCGACCCTTATCACTGTCAGTCTCATCCGCAGAAAACTTTGCAGGTTTAAACGCTGACCTCTTCCTGTGAGGTGGGGTGGAGGGCTCCCTGGGAATAAATATCGGCTCCTCTTTAACATGGAGACCAGGGCTTATACCGGCTAGCCTGGATCCAAGTGTCTCCCCAACCAAAGCTCCATCTCTCCCCGCATTACTTGTCTCTGTGCTCCTCTCTGGGCCACATTGAGGGGCGGCGTGCCCGGAGGTGTCACCAGCAATACTCCCAACCTCTTTCTCAATGTTCCTGAGAGGTTCAACAGGCTGAAAAACCCCCGATTTCCTCTTCTTTCTCTGGAAGTAGCGGCGACTCCTGACCTCTTTCAACTCAGGGTTGAGAGGAGCTTTTTTGGGGTCCACATAGCATTCCTCCTTAGAGCCACGTACGCAGCCACAGATGTTGCCCATGGCCGTCGTTCACAGTCTCCTCTCCCCGGACAGTGTTCCCCTGCAGCAGGGCACTGTTTTTAGGCTCCAGTGAGTCTGACTCGGTTTGGACCTTCCCCGTCTAAATGAGAGAAAGCCATTTTTTCCTATCCTAGCTGTAGAGGACAAATCAATGACAGACAGCACAGCAGCCAGACTAAAACCTCCGTCCACGTAGCGCAAGGGTGAGAGAGTTTACTTTTCCTGACAGCGCCTCATAGGGAGACGCAGATGAGAGGTCCTTGGCCTTTTTGGACTAGCTCCTCTCTCTCTCTCTAACTCTCTCAGCTTTCATTTCTCACTCTGTCTTTGCCTCGCTCCTTGTGGGTTTCTCCTCTGTCACTGGAATCCTTTCTGACCTTTGAAACATTTTTCTGGCTTGGCTAATCCAGCACAAACACCATAAATGCACACGGAGGCACGGCTCATATGCTCCCAGATCTGAGAGAGAGAGACACACACACACACACTCACACACACACACACACACACACACACACACACACACACACACACACACACACACACACACACACACACAGAAAGCGAGAGAGACAGAGAGAAAAACAGAGAGAGAGCGAGAGCGACAGAGAACGAGAACGAGTGAGAGAGACAGAGACAGACAGACAGAGTGAGAGAGAGAGTCCTGTTTTGCCGGTCCTGTTTACCTGAGGTGTAAACACGCCAACCTCGCGCCCGGCTCTTGGAGTTAGGTTTCAGGAAATCTAATGTGCTGCGATGAGGCTATATCTGAGCGGGCAGGGAATGAAGAGGACAAGATGTGAAGCTACATGCCAGCTGAGGGCCATTCATTATGCCATGAGAGTTGGCTCAGCAAATTTGGCAGTCCTAATCAACTGCATGAAGCAGACAGAAAACCAGGCTACCATAAAGCCTTTGAAAAACACAACGGCACGGGTCAACAACAGCAGCAGACGCAAATCCTGGCTGGATAACAAAGTGCTTTCGCTTTGCCTATTAATCAGGCTGTCTACAATAGTAGCGCCAGCAGCGGGTTTAAGTCCAACAGTTTAAACAAACACCACTATCTGAGCAGTTCAAAAGAGGACAAACGCTTTGACCAGGAAGTGACTCAACATGTGACATGGCCAACATAAACTGGCCAACATGGACAAGCTCAGGTCTGCTATTGATGAATCCAACAATGTACGCTCAAAAACTCCAACAAAGAACAAAGTGATGCAGCAAAAGTGTATTTTCCAGCACACAGCCCAATCCAAAACAACTGAGCTACCACGCTCTCACAACATCTGAATGCCAACGACATCATCATGCAGTTCAATGTTTCCTAGAAACTACCACAGTCAAAGCAGCCATGATGACTGTCATCACTGATGACTGTTCACTTCTTCACAACAACAGACTATAAGCACATAGAAACACCTGATGATGGAGTACTGTCCCGTTCACAAGTTTAGGTTTCAGCAACAACAACTACTACTACTACTACTTTCAGCTGCTCCCATTAGGGGTCGCCACAGTGGATCATCTGTCTCCATCTCTTCCTTTCCTCTGCATCTTCCTCTGTCACACCAGCCACCTGCATGTCCTCCCTCACCACATCCATAAACCTCCTCTTTGGCCTTCCTCTTCTCCTCTTCTCTGGCAGCTCCATATTCAGCATCCTTCTCCCAGTATACCCAGCATCTCTCCTCCACACATGTCCAAACCATCTCAATCTTGTCTCTCTTGCTTTGTCTCCAAACCGTCCAACCTGAGCTGTCCCTCTAATATACTCGTTCCTAATCCTGTCCTTCTTCATCACTCCCAGTGAAAATCTTATCATCTTCATCTCTGCCAGCTCCAGCTCCTCCTCCTGTCTTTTCATCAGTGCCACTGTCTCCAAACCATACAACATAGCTGGTCTCACAACCATCTTGTAAACCTTCCCTTTAACTCTTAGCTGGTACCCTTCTGTCACACATCACTCCTGACACTCTTCTCCACCCACTCCACCCTGCCTGCACTCTCGTCTTCACCTCTCTTCTGCACTCCCCGTTACTTTGGACAGTTGATCCCAAGTTTCAGCAACAACACTGACCAAAAGAAACATTAAATGCTGGGCTTTTCAGTTGCCATGTCCAAGGTGGACGGACATGCAACAAACTGTGTAGAATACAAATGTGATTCTACTGTACCAGAGTAGGAAAATACACACCCACCCTTTCTAAGCAGATTGTACTGTAATGAACAGCTGACAGCTTTAGAAAACCTCGAGAGCATAACGATATGCGTGCAACAGGGGGCAGAGCCGAGGTGAAATGCTTGGCCACACACACACTTGACAAGTTGCTCATGGTAATACAGAAACAAGCACCTATATCCTGAACACAACCCTGGGGGGGGGGGTCACAGTGTCCTCTGCAAAAGTGTGTTGGTTGGATCTTGATAGCTTTGCTAAAGCCAGTTTGCCACTCCTATACAATTTCAGCTTAGACCAAATATGTACAAAAACACAGTCGTAGTCAGCCTCCTGCCAGAAGAGGTTACGCTGCAAAGTGGATAATGATCCACAGATTCCCAATAGCCATGCTCAGAAATCCTGAAGAAACAGGCCTGCAGCTGCAGACCAGATGCTCAGGGGGCTGGTGTGTGACTGACAGGAGCAGCTGAGGGTCAGCTCACCCAAGCTGCTGTCAGCAAGGGTTGAGTCCAAGCAAAATCCTATCAGCTTCTTTCTTTCTACCTTTCAGAGACCCACTTTAAACTTTTGATCAATCATTGTTCTCAAATCATCTAACTTTACGGAGTTTGACCTTTGAACTGTGATCATATCTGAGTGGACATGTTGGAGCTCCTAGCAATGATGAAAACAGCAACTCCACTGCACACATCTACGTGTCCTCCGGCTGTTGTTCTCACATAATAGATATGGCAAATACATTTTGTATTTACCATATATACACTATTGCATTATTTACACTGCAAATATTTCATATTTACACTATTTGAATAATTTGAATAATTTATTTAAATATTGCATATTTACACCATTGCAGTATTTACACTGCAAATATTTCTTTTCCATTCTGTAAATACTGTAATTGCTGGACTTCAGCTCACTCTACCAACTCATCTTCATCTATGTGAGAGCGTAGTCCTGCGTGTTTGTTGATAAAGCAATAGGAGAAGATGTTCGGTTTCAAAACCATCCGTTTTATTTAGCATTAAATGGATAAAGCATACAGAGCTCTGGGTCTAGATCTTCCTAATGTTTCACCAAGCCCACAACAGAACTACAATCATTGCTGGGAAGCACATTTTTGTTTTGCCTCAGCGCAACTTTAAATATATCAAAATTCACATGAAAGTTGTGTCTTTCATTTACATAAGTCCAGGAAGTCAATCCCCCTAGGAAGTGCAGTTTTATTTTTGTTAAATGTAGAATAAGATGAGTGATGCTATAATGCTTCAGCAATGATAATGCCAGGACACTTTGCTGTTGACCTTGGGCTAAAAAGCCCCCCCCCCATCTTTTTCGCCTCAATTGTATCCGTCCAATTACCCCACTCTTCTGAGCCGTCCCGGTCTCTGCTCCACCCCCTCTAATGATCCAGGGAGGGCTGCAGACTACCACATGTCTCCTCCCATACATGTGGAGTTGCCAGCCGCTTCTTTTCACCTGACAGTGAGGAGTTTCACCAGGGGGACGTAGCGCGTGGGAGGATCACGCTATGAGGATCACGCTGTTCCCCCCAGTTCCCCCTCCCCCCCAAACAGGCACCCCGATCGACCAGAGGGGGCGCTAGTGCAGTGACCAGTACACATACCCACATCCGGTTTCCCACCCGCAGACACTGCCAATTGTGTCTACCAAGCCAGAGGTAACACGGGGACTTGAACCAGCGATCCTCATGTTGGCAGGCAATGGAATAGGCCGCTACACTACTCGAACGCCCCTAAAAAGGTTTTTTGTCTTCCAAATCAATGGGATGTGCTGCAGGTGACCAGCCCACGTAAGCATGCCGGCATGTATTTATACAGCAACATACACACACACATACATGCATACACACACACACATACATACATACATACACACACACATACATACAGCAACATACAGTACATACAGCGACATACAGTGCATACATACATACATACATACAGTACATACAGCTGCAGCACCACCATAACACTGTTGTACACAGAGGCCGGACTCTTCTCAAGGTGATTATGATCTGAGAACATACTCCAGTGGCTTAGCTCGTACTTGATTTAATTTGAGGTCCCTTATCTACACCATCACATCATGGGAAAGGGACTTTCCAAACACCTCCGCATGCATTCAAACTTTAGCTGAATTTACCTGCAAGCAAAAACCAGTTTATCTGGACGTGATCTCACAGGACCGAAATGAAACTGTAGCTCCCACAACACAGACGGCTTCCCAACACCACGTGTTGTTTTGTTTTCTATTTTGTGACGAATCATGACCGCAAATTAAAATTTCACCACATCAGCTGACCAGGTACGAGCTCCTCCAGCGGACTTCATCAGCTGCAATGTACCCCAAGATAGTTTTCATACTTAGCACGATGCTATGCTACCCTGAATATAACGTAGAAATCCATTTTTATAGGTGTGCACAAATGTGAAAATCTTTGATATGGATTTTATTTCCCATCGCAGGAAACCCATGCAGCATGCCAGCTTTCCTGTCACGCCAAAACATCCTTTAATGCTATGACTTATTAAGCTTTCTGAATGCTAATCCACTGCATGAAAATACATCCAAAACCAGCATCACATCATCACAGGGATGATATCAGGTCAAATGAAGAATTATAAACAACAATAACAGCCTCAATCTGCCAGAGGTCAAGAAAGACATGTAGGTCAGGTGACTCGGCCACACTAAATTGCCCCTAGGTGTGTGTGTGTGTGTGTGTGTGTGTGTGTGTGTGTGTGTGTGTGTGTGTGTGTGTGTTGGCCCTGTGTGATGGCCTGGCGGCCTGTCCAGGGTGTCTCCCCACCTGCTGCCCAGTGACTGCTGGGATAGACTCCAGCATCCCTGCCACCCTGAGAGCAGGATAAGTGGTTTGGATAATGGATGGATGGATAGATGATTTACAACACTGAATCACGGTGGATTTAATTTGGCTTTTTTGACACCGACCTTCAGAAAAAGAATGAGAACATGCCTAAGTGCAAACACATTTCTACAATTAGTCTAAATACGTCACAATTATCAAACACAAAATAATTGACTGCGTAAGTATTCACCCCCTTCAAGTCAGTGTGTAGCTGCACCTTCGGCAGTAACCACAGCCTCGAGCCTGTGAGGATAAGTCTTTATCAGCTTCGCACATCTTGATGCTGCACTTAAAAACCCCACTGTTCTCTGCTAAACTGCCCAAGCTCTGTCAGGTCGCATGGCGCTCATGAGTCAACAGCCTTTTTCAGGTCCATCCACAAATTATGTTTTGGACTGAGGTCTGGACTCCGACTCTGCCGCTCCAGGACATAAACGTTGTCGTTTCTGAACCACTCGTGCGCAGCTTTCACTGCATGCTTGGGGTGACTGTCTCACTGGGAAACAAATCTTCTCCCAAGTCACAGTTGTCTTGCAGACTGCGTCAGGTTTTCCTCCACGACGTCCGTGTGTTTCGCTGTGTTCGTTTTAACCTCTACCCTCACAAGCCTCCCAGCGCCTGCTGCAGAGAGTGTCCAAGTTCGAGCGGTTTTATTTGTCAAATGCACAACACAGCGTGGCACGCACTGCTGCCAAGGAAATGCTGAGACATCAGTTCAACCTCAAAATAAAAAGCTGAAGAATGCGGCATAACAGATTACGTTGAAACTGAATAAAATCTAGAGATTAGCAAAAAAACGAATGAAATAAAATTACCGTATTTACACTTCAGCCTGAGAAAATAAAAGTAAAGCTAAAATAACTAAAACTAGACTAACTAGCCCCCCGCAGCATAATGCTGCCACCACCACGCTCCCCGGTGGGGAGGGGGCGTCTGTGATGATGTTTGTTTGGTTTACGCCACACACGGCATCTAGTCTGATGGCCAAAAAGCTCAATTTTGGTCTCACCAGACGAGAGAACCTTCTTCCAGCTGACCTCAGAGTCTCCCCCATGCCTTCCCCCATGCCTTCCCCCATGCCTTCCCCCATGCCTTCAGGCTAACTCTAGCCCACATTTCATGTGAGTTGTTTTACAACAATGGATTTCACTTTGCCACTCTCCCATAAAGCTGTGACTGGTGAAGAACCCGGCCAACAGTTGTATGTACACGGGCGTCCGGGCAGCGTGGTGGTCTATTCCATTGCCTACCAACACGGGGATCCCGGTTCGAACCCCTGTGTTACCTCAGGCTTGCTGGGGCGTCCCTACAGACACAAGTGGCCGTGTCTGTGGGTGGGAAGCCGGATGTGGGTATGTGTCCTGGTCGCTGCACTAGCGCCTCCTCTGGTCAGTCGGGGCACCTGTTTGGGGGGGAGGGGGAACTGGGGAGAATAGTGTGATCCTCCCACGCGCTACGTCCCCCTGGTGAAACTCCTCACTGTCAGGTGAAAAGAAGCGGCTTGCGACTCCACATGTATCGGAGGAGGCATGTGGGAGTCTGCAGCCCTCCCCGGGGGTGCAGCAGAGATTGGGACGGCTTGGTAGAGTGGGGTAATTGGCCGGGTAGAGTTGGGGAGAAAAACAAAATCAACAAAAAAAAAAGTTGTATGTACACTCTCTCCCATCTCAGCCACTGACGCTTGTAGCTCCTTCAGAGGAGTCCTGGGTCTGGTGGTGGACTCCCTCACCAGTCCCCTTGCATGGTCACTCAGCTGTTGAGGATGGCTGCTCTAGGTAGGTATACAGCTGTGCCAGGTTCTTCCCATTTCATCATAACTGACTTAACTGAACTCAAGGGATACTCGGATGTACCCGTCCCCTGACTTGTGCTTTTCAGTAATGTTTTCACTGAGTTGCCTGAAGTGTTCACCTGTCTTCATGGAGTAGTTTTGGCCAGGATAAGACTCTCCAGTAACTGGACCTTCCAGATACAGGTGTATTTATACTACAGTCACTTGAAACACCTTGACTGCATACAGGTGATCTCCACTTAACTACCTGTGTGACTTCTAAGACCATTTGGCTGCAGCGGTCATGATGTAGGTGATCCACATTAAAGCCTCCGACACCGTGAGGTTTCAGCATCCTGTAAGTTTATTACAAGCCACACTGTGTGATATGGATCTAGTAAACTTGGGTAGGACATCAAGTGTGATGGACGTAGACTGTAGGATGATAACACTACTGAATCACAGGCTACGACACAAGTCCATAAAAACGTCATCAGCGTGCGTGCCGCATCAGCGCGTCATCAATCCACGCCGCTGGTAGAGCAACATGATGCCAAGCAGGAATCCAGTCCTTTCAGTAGTCGCCGCATTCATGTGTTTGGAAAAAAAATCCACAGAAGAGGAGGAGGAGAACGTGGACCCAGTTGTGGCTGGGGAAAAGAGGCCGTTTGGATCACAGATGCCAACAGTCTTATTTGTGTTTAGTGCCAGAAAAGATTCTGTGTCACATTGATCAGGGCGTCATTTTGTGCTGCATTTCTTTTTTTTTTTGCCCCCCCCCCCTTTTTTTTCTCCCCAATTGTATCCGGCCAATTACCCCACTTTTTCAAGGGGATCCGGGGAGGGCTGTAGACTACCACATGCCTCCTCCAATACATGTGTAGTCACCAGCCGCTTCTTTTCACCTGACAGTGAGGAGTTTCACCAGGGGGACATAGCGCGTGGGAGGATCACACTATTCCCCCCAGTTCCCCCTCCCCCCTGAACAGGCGCCCCGACCAACCTGAGGAGGTGCTAGTGCAGCGACCAGGACACATACCCACATCCAGCTTCCCACCCGCAGACACGGCCACTTGTGTCTGTAGGGACACCTGACCAAGCCTGAGGTAACACAGGGATTCGAACCGGGATCCCCATGTTGGTAGGCAACGGAATAGACCACTACACTACCCGGACGCCCTCTTGCTGCATTTCTGTTGGTTGGTTAGTAGATGTAGGTCATAGCAGCAGTCACATTGTTAGCTTGTCATCCTAAGTTTCTGACACTGTCAGACTTTTGTCCCAGGTTGCGTTCACTCGTAAGACCGTAATAACGGCCGACTTTGAACCTGTCTCACATTGCGACGTAGGACCCTCGTTTTGGAGCCACGACCAAAGATATCGCCACGTTAAGTCATCTTTCATCTGAGCCTTGGGAGAGAGATCCTCCTCTGTTGCGCTCCCTGAGGTTTCTTCCTGTTTTTTCTCCCTGTTAAAGGTTTTTAGGGAGTTGTTCCTTATCCGATGAGAGGGTCTAAGGACAGGATGTTGTGTTGCTGTAAAGCTCCCTGAGGCACATTTGTAATTTGTGATATTGGGTTATACAAATAAAACTGACTTGACTTAAGACAGCCCAAATTCACAGTGTATATCGGCCTTAAAGGGGTTGAACACTTATGCAATCAGTTATTTTGTGTTTTATATTCGTAATTTCCCCGTGACCCTGAGAGCAGGACAAGCAGTTCGGATAATGGATGGATGGATGGATATTTGTAATTAATTTACATCACTTTGTAGAGATCTGTTTTCACTTCGACGTCAAAGAGTCTTTTTCTCTTGATCAGTGTCAAAAGAAGCCAACTTAAACCCACTGTGACTCAATGTTGTAAAACAATAACACATAAAAACTTGGGGGGAGTGCTTTTTATAGACACTGTAAAAACGCGGAATCAAACCAGTTCCAATCCATTTGTTTGGGCCATGAAGAATTTTTGTTTGGAGCTCACAAAATATTAACTGACAGAAACCAAAGGCCCACAAGCCCTGATCAGAACAGACACACCACAGCTCTGACCTGAAAGTGCAGAATGATGGTCCAGATCAATCCCAGGGTCAGCTTCGGGTTCCCATCCGTTATGTCGTCATTCCTGATATTTACAAGTTTGACCTGATGACAGAAAAGAAGAAAGCGACTCTGGTTAGTGAATCTGAAACAAGTTTGTTTACATAATCCTTTCCTGTTTAATCAAATGTGGCTTCAATATGCTGCGAATGCAAGGAACAGTAATTTAGTGAGATTTTGCCGACAGGCCTCCAATGACTACAACAAGCCACAAGGTGGCACAAAAGCTGTTGTTTTATATGAATAATCCCCACTTGTGGTCTGGTCACACATCTGTGATGGTCACACATCTTTTGGGTCAATAACAGCACTTACAAATCAAATCCTACTTCAACCAAAAACAACTAATTTCTTTTATATATCGGAGACCCACTAGTCTGTTAAAGGCAGAAATTTCTGAAGGCAGAATAATCATCAGGCATCCATAACTCCTCCTTTCTTTGCATGTCATCTTGATAATCTTTTATGTGACCAGCTGACTGCGGCGGCACGTGAAAGAAGCAGGGGACGGTGCAGACTTGTGCAGGTTATGAATATGCAGGAGTCGTACATGTGTCTAAAACAATAGAATATCTGATTTGTGCCCGACTCTATGAATCTTTTGTCCCGAGCCTCGGGCTGCTTACGTCACATCTGGTTCCAGCTCTGCCAGGCTGCATTCTTCATCACATCCTGACCGGCGTGGGGGAGGGGAGGCTAATCAAAGCTCTTTGTAATACCACCACTGGGATCTGGTAGAAGCATGCCGCTCCAATTTATTACGAAGCAGGTAGTATTATCATTTAGGGAGCAATGAAAAGGTTACTTTAAAAGGAAAATAAGAAGAAAGAAAAATCCATTTGGTCAGCATGAAAGCCAAGCAGGCTGACATGGCGGCATAAAGGTTAACATGCACATTAATGGGAGCTGCAAAAAGACGTCCAGAAAGCGACTCTGACCTAATGCATCCAATGCACGACTGCAGGGATGCCGAGTTGATTAAATTAGAAATGGCAGATCTGCTTTGCATCTCTGCTGGTGTTTCTGTGCATGAGCGACTACGAGTGAGTAATAATGGGGGACAAATCTTTATAGAGCAGTTTATCTCAATTGGAAGCTACTTTAATCAATGTAGTGCATCTAATGGCCGAGATAAAAAGGAGCTGGGGGAGCACATTGATAAAAACACCATGTAAAAGCACGCCACATGCAAACGTGGTGATTGTGTTCAACAACACACAATAAATATATTGTATGTCCAGAAAACCTGCACAACAGCTGTTAAGCATTTGACAGCTTTTTTTTGGGGGATTTTTTCCCCCTTCTTCTCCCCAGTTGTATCCGGCCAATTACCCCACTCTTCCGAGCCGTCCCGGTCTCTGCTCCACCCCCTCTGCCGATCCAGGGAGGGCTGCAGACTACCAAATGCCTCCTCCAATACATGTGGAGTCACCAGCCGCTTCTTTTCACCTGACAGAGAGGAGTTTCACCAGGGGACGCAGCGCATGGGAGGATCACACTATCCCCCCCAGTTCCCCCCCTCCCACCCAAACAGGTGCCCCTACCGACCAGAGGAGGCGCTAGCGCAGCGACCAGGACACATACCCACATCCGGCTTCCCACCCACAGACACGGCCAATTGTGTCTGTAGGGACGCCCAACCAAGCCAAAGGTAACACAGGGATTCAAACCACCGATCCCCATGTTGCTAAGCAATGGAATAGACTGCCATGCTACCCGGATGACCCAATTTGACATACTTATATGGTTGGAAGTAAATGTGGGTTAACATTATTATTAGATTCTAGGGTTTGATATTTGAATATCCTCAGAAAAGTGGCCTATACTTTGAAAAACTGGTCGGAATAAAATCTGTTCTGTATCCTAGTCATGTTCTGTATCATAGTCACGTTCTGTATCATAGTCACGTTCTGTATCATAATCTTGTTCTGTATCCTAGTCATGTTCTGTATCATAGTCTTGTTCTGTATCCTAGTCATGTTCTGTATCATAGTCTTGTTCTGTATCCTAGTCATGTTCTGTATCATAGTCTTGTTCTGTATCCTAATCATGTTCTGTATCATAGTCTTGTTCTGTATCCTAATCATGTTCTGTATCATAGTCTTGATCTGTATCCTAATCATGTTCTGTATCATAGTCTTGTTCTGTATCCTAGTCATGTTCTGTATCCTAGTCTTGTTCTGTATCCTAGTCACGTTCTGTATCATAGTCTTGTTCTGTATCCTCGTCATGTTCTGTATCATAGTCACTAGTACACAGTTGATATCTTAAGCTTTTGTAGTTCATGTGGCTACTTATTTTTCCAGATGTGCATCATTATCTTACCCTTGTCAAAATCGGGCTTGTTGGCTATGCTTGTCACTACACCTGACATAGCTTATTTCACACTTCAGTATCTGCAAATCACACAAATTCATTAGCATGATAAGTGGTGGTGGTGGTGGTCAGGGTTTGCTTATTTGTGGTGTACTACCAAGATTTGTTTAAAACTATGCTGGAAGATGACTATGTGCAAACATATCCTTGTTGCTAGTAGACAATATGTCTAGACTAACTGATTTATAATGCTGTAATGTAACGAAAAAAGAGAGCCTTTCCTCCAATGTCATGATGCGTTTTCACGTTTTGTCCTTGTTCATTTACTTCATATGATTTAGTGTCTTTATGCATGCTCAATAACCCAGGTCAGGAAATCACAGAAAGTTGAATCAGTTCATGTTGTGTCCAGATGAACTAATTCAACTTTCTATGATTTACATGATTTAGTATTTTGAGCCATGTCCTTAATGGGACCATATTTGGTTCACAAGATGGTTGTGAGACCAGCTATGTTATATGGTTTGGAGACGGTGGCACTGATGAAAAGACAGGAGGTGGAGGTGGAGGTGGTAGAGCTGAAGATGCTAAGATTTTCACTGGGAGTGATGAAGAAGGACAGGATTGGGAACGAGAATATAAGAGGGACAGCTCAGGTTGGACGGTTTGGAGACAAAGCAAGAGAGACAAGATTGAGATGGTGTGGACATGTGTGGAGGAGAGATGCTGGGTATATTGGGAGAAGGATGCTGAATATGGAGCTGCCAGGGAAGAGGAGAAGAGGAAGGCCAAAGAAGAGGTTTATGGAGGTGGTGAGGGAGGACATGCAGGTGGTTGGTGTAACAGAGGAAGATGCAGAGGACAGGAAGAGATGGAAACATGATCTGCTGTGGCGCCCCCTAACGGGAGCAGCCAAAAGTAGTGGTAGTAGTAGTAGTAGTAGTAGTAGATCCTTAATGAGCCCATATTAAGAGCTTGAGCATATACCTAGCCATATCATTTCTCTTACCTGCCGCCTCTTTAAGTAGTCCAGTGCTATTTGTACATTCTGGAGTCTGTGGAAGCGCATCCGCCCCTTTTCCCGAGGCTGAGGGCATAAAGGCAAAAGAGGAGAGTCTGTTAGTTAACGGTTTTCCCCTTCAGAGGACCCACACTACAAACATCAGTGGTATGAGGACACAGGACATGCTGCCAGTCTCTTACCCACTGATCTATCAAGGTAAAGACATAGAAGGGAGAAGGCAAAGAGCAAACTAACCAAAACAAGAGCAGCCAATGCAACAAGTCACTTGAAGACCAACATAACCTGTGCATGTGCCATCTCAGAACATTTTTCAACCCTTTCCCCACGCAAGACATTTCTTATGAAAATAAAACAACAAAACCCAGTGATGTCACCTAGCAAACTCATTCCACTACAGTGCACATAAGACACACCGACATCTTCCGGTTATTTGTGATGTGAACGAACATCCAACACAGTCTGTCACACAATGGCAGGGTGCCATTACGTGAGGAGGGACACAACCCCTAGTGGCAAGAGCACGTGGACGATGTGGAGTCACAGCGTGAGGTAATGAGATGGAAAGTGCAATGCAAGCTAGGACCCAGCGGCAGGGAGGACCTGTACTGCAGAGACTTGTACTGAAGGCATCGCTGTCAGCAGCAGAGCAACAGCGAGGGGAACAACATCCACATTAACCCTCGCCCTGCAGCTCCAGTTTGACACATCTCGTTCAATCGTGAACCCTTCTTTGCAGGTTTAGCATAAAACCCATACTTAGCAGATGAAAAATGTCCTGTTGTTCACACACAATAGCCTTAACGGTGAAATGTGGCTCAGTGATGCGCAAAGCTGCTCAAACCCATCTAAAGACCCAAGCCACAGCTCCACTTCTCAATGTGGCAAACTAATGTCATGCATTGCAGCTACTGTACTTCCTATAGCTTATGACTTTGAAAAGGGAATATGCCAAATTATAATTAAATCAGATGTTATGGTGAGCAGCTGGCCTTGCCTGGATCTTTAGATCATATGCAAATTTCTATGGCATCATCAACATCATCCAGCGACTTAAGCAAAGACTCTGACATCATTTCCAGCTCAACAACAGTGGCACTGTGTATCATCATGTCGCACAGAAAACAAAACAGCTGGTAAAAAGGAAATCATAGGACCCTTAAGGATCACAAGGGCTAATATATACATTCATATACCACAACAGCGATTTCAGTCCGCAATAAAAGAAACGTTTGGCGGTGGGATCATGGCTCCACTCCTGTTAATAACCACGGCAAAGTCTGAATTAGTTTGTTACAAGGGGTGGAGGGCAAGCCACACCTACCCCCTTATCATCATCATCATCCAACGTGTCGCCATGCTGCTCAACCCCACATGCTTCTGTCGCACTCACCAACCGCAATGTCTTCAGAAAATCACGCTCCCTCGGCTTATCGCAGAAAAGGTAAACACATGGGGGGGAAAGGAAGACGTGAACATACAAGACAGGAGGACATGGAGGGAAAAAAAATCACAGGACGACAAAACAATTTTTTTAAGAGAAAACAAAGACAGGAGACCAGAAGAGAGGGAGAGCAGAGAGGAAAACAGGATGTAAACAAAAGAATCGGCCACGGCTTCAGCATGACAGTTAGCCTCCCTTGGGCGGGCCTGCTGGTTGCCTTTCCTCATAAGTGGCAGGAATGTGTGAAGTTAAAATGCACAATATAACACAGCACAAGATGACAGCATCATGAGGAGTCACTACTGCAAATCTCATATGAACACCCTTCAACCCCAGAGAGATGGATGATGACAGACAGACCCATGGAAAACAGTCACCAGCCTGCTGGATTACACACGGCACATCGGTCAGCAGCATCCTCCTTCACACCAGGGCACTTACGCAACATACTGAACACAGTGTGTCCACATCCTTTCATAAGCCATGATGGAACGCAAGCTACAAATGAAATGAAAGTGAATTTGATTGTTATATTAAACAAAGTGGAAGTCTCCATGGTGTTTCTATGAGCAAAGCCAATATTATAAGTGCCTATTATAAGTATGACCATTTGCAATGGATTAAACACCATCAATCTTCATCATTTTTTAACTAAACTGTCATTTGCCACATATCTGTGCTAATGTTTGTTAAAATACTCCATATACAAGGGGAACATTTCTGTATTGGCTTACCAGCTTCACACACTGCTTAAGAAGCTAACCTGCAAACACACTGCTGCTGCTTACGTCGCAGCACTGCAGCTGAAATACAGGACGTGAAGATGGACGAGAGCCAGCGTGCCAATTCAAATACTGATACTGTGAAATGACCGCAGGTAACCGTGGGTTAAATAAACCAGAAAACTTTTATCAGGATGTTGATGGAGCAGGCTTTATAGAGTTGTTTCATTTTCAAAATCACTGCAACTATCAATTTTATATGGAAACAACACCTTGAATTAATTGTTGACTGGATTCCTGTGTATTTTCTCTGGTAAATGTTTTCCATGATGATACCATAGCACTATTTCCATGACCGTTTTTAGTCACTGTACACTTTCATTGTTTGTGTGTGTTTTTTGGGGTTTTTTTTTTTTTTTTTTGCAGAGGCAAGTAATTTTTGTCTGCTATAATAATGATAAAATTAAAACAATCTAATTCAGGAAGTTAGTACTTCAAAAGAAATGTATAGCCGCCAATTTTACTTTAAATCTGTGCAATAGCAAAAAAAAAAAGTACATAGAGTTGATATAAAACCTGCCAACAAATACGACTCCTCACATTTCTAACATCTTCAGTGGGTCTTGACTGTGGGAAGCTGAGCGTTAAGGATGTTATAATGGGTAGGTTGATGTGGCCGGTGTGATCTGGCCAAACAGTGGTTCAAACTCTCTTGTCAGCAGAAGAGTATACCAAGCCATGCTGAGAGGAAATGAGCTATGGCATCGTGACTTTTTGCCCACCGGTTATTAAAAATTAACAAAACTGATTAAATATTTTCATGGTGGATTTTCTGGCGTGATGGATGTGGCAATGTGAGTTCAACAGCAGCACAGCCAGCGGAACAAGAAGAGAGTTTAGCCACTTGTATTGTGTGAACCAACTTCTACAGACTTGCAAAGTAGCTCGCAAGCTGATTGGCCAGTTATTTCCACTGCACCTAATTTTCACCGTTGCTGGGAAAAACGGATGAATACGCTGTGAGTGATACTAATGTAAGGAAATATGAATGTGACATTACATCTTCATTTGATGTGACCTTTATAAGCACATGAATCTACTATTCTGGGATGTGTTCTTTTAGTCTGAATGAGAATTGGCTAACGTCACATGCTTGAATAAACACATGATGGGATAACATTTTCATTTCAAATGTTATCCTAGACAGTTAGTGAGTTAAATAAGCTGGTTAGCTAGGCACATTTTGTTAGCGGCTGCCTCCTGTAAGAGCGAGAGCAAGTATGCCTGGTGTCTTTTACCATCTTTCAGGGTCAACAGGGTCGGATTTGATTGAGTAAAGAATATAACCACTTGTTGGCTAGCCAAATCTCCCCCCTGAGGGTGTACTTTGCTGCGATTATGGCCAAAATGAGTGATGCAAAGTAAACTTGGTGCAGGCACCTTGTTCACTGACTGGATTATAGTAGCGGCAACAGTAAAGTATACCCTCTTTTACATTATTACTTAAAGCTTGCAATGCAGAAAAACACACAACACAAAGGATTTGAGCCATCAGATGTCTCAAAATGGAGAAGGACAGAGAAACCCAAAAAACTATGAACACTTAACATGGATGAAAGTAATTATGACAAACATGAAATATAGGTACATATGAATGTAAAAGATGTACAGGGCGGGGGGGGTTCTATGTTTTGGGGGATACAAAATACTGGTTAATATGTAAGGCTTATTTAAGCCCATAAAAGTTTCCCTTAGCACCTCTTCTTCATAAAAGGTATAGACATCAATAGGCTGCAGCCATGTTTATCAGTAACGTATGCATGTGATAGATTTCCAAACAAAATCATTTCAATCACCTATTCTGACACCTTTAAAAAGGCTGAATCATTAACTGAGCTTGATTTTTCTGTTTCGAGCTGAATTTCATCAGAGTAACAACGTTGGGGTTGTAAAGGCACGTCTCCAGTCATCATAATGGTGATACTCTGAATCCACTAACAATCATTACAGTGGCTGTTCAACTTGGGTTGCTTTCCCTTTAGACAAAAGCGACAAAGATTACATAAAAGTAAAATAAATCCCAGCAAACTCACCAATTTGTCTCCAGACAAGACCTCCAGCAGCGAGATCAAGTTATGTCCATCTCGCAAATCTTCATACAGGTCATTTATATGCTTCCGTACCTATTGATATATAGTAGAGAAGAAAACATTCAAGAAAGAAAAAAAACAATCAAATCTTTGTCACGAAGCTACTTGGTGATAACAATAATGAGGCACTTATCATGTACTCTAAAATCATCTGATTTGAAATGACTAAAGTATTCTTTTGAACATATGGTGTTTAAAAAGGGCATCTTATGGCATGTTCTCAAAAATATGAATCTCGAATATTCACTGAAATGACGTGTTTAGGACTTGTTTGAAAACAACCAAAAAACAGACAAGTTCACTTAAAGCTGCAGTCCTGAGGATTTGCACGCACCCGTCCTTTAAGAAAATCACAGAAGGTTGAATCAGTTCATCTGGATACAACGTTTCCTGTCAGAAACGTTTCATCGCTCATCTAAGTGACCTTTTCAGTCTCAGCTGACTACAGGTATCTTCATGATGATGACAATACAGTTGCATAACGACCGAAACACCAACAACCAGTTTCATGTACAAACATGGCTGTGACCATTAACTAGAGTTACAATGGCCATGTGTGCTATTCACAGGATTGGGGAATGTTTGCAATCACAGCATTGTAAGATGGTGACAGCTGTACTCTTAGGCAGCCCCCCCCCCCCGCTTCAGGGATGGTCGTTCCCTCCTCACATAGATGGCCTCTGACTCCCTGTTCACACCAGCGTTCCTCCCTACCTATCCATGTGTGTCCAGATGACCTGATTCAACCTTCTCTGATGTTCTCACCTGGATTATTGAGCATACATCAAGACATCTAGGACGACCAAATCGACAACTAGAACGACCAAGACGGCCATTTTGACCCTTTTGGATTTTCAAAGTTTAACAACTTTGCGGGGGAAAAGATACAGACCTGCCGCTCCCTGAATGCTCCTAAAATTGCATATATTTTTATTAAAATTAGTTTTAGATCAATTGCTAAAAAAAAACAGTTATAAGATCTACCTAAAACGACCATGACCGGTCAAAATGGCCGCAGGTAATTTGCGCGTCACCGTGTGTCCTGTCACTGTTTATGACGTCATCTGTCGCGTCATTTCCGTTGCCAAGTTCATTGCTCGGTCCTAGAAACACACTAGCGTTCTCCAGTGCAGAGAAATAGTCTAAACTGGATGTTTGATCCTATTACTGTTATATGTATTTTGTATTTCTGATATTGAATTTAAAAAAAAACTTGATTTTTATTTTTTAATTATGTCCAACATGTCTGGTTACAGACGCCGTTACAGACGCGCCATGACTACCACCGAGTTTAATAACTTTGCGGGGAAAAAGATACAGACCTGCCGCTCCCTGAATGCTCCTAAAATTGCATATGTTTTTATTAAAATTAGTTTTAGATCAATTGCTAAAAAAAACAGTTATAAGATCCACCTAAAACGACCATGACCGGTCAAAATGGCCGCACGTAATTTGCGCGTCACCGTGTGTCCTGTCACTGTTTATGACGTCATCCGTCGTGTCATTTCCTTTGCGAAGTTCGTTGCTCGGTCCTAGAAACACACTAGCGTTCTCCAGTGCAGAGAAATAGTCTAAACTGGATGTTTGATCCTATCACTGTTATATGTATTTTGTATTTCTGATATTGAATTTAAAAAAAAAACTTGATTTTTATTTTTTATTATTATTTCCAACATGTCTGGTTACAGACGCGCCATGACTACCACCGAGGCGTTGCGGTATTTATAGGCGTTGGACAGCGGCCATTTTAAAAAATAGTATTAACGTTGTTGAAATGTTAATTTTAGTGTCAGTCGTTTCTTAACAGACATACTACCATATGCAATGCATTAATATCTCAGTTGGCTAATTATCCTGACAGAATATTGTAGCGAATTCGGGGGACAACGCAACCACAGGAAGTGCCGCGGCCGGGAAGCGAACCCGTACCGCCCGCACCGCAGGAGACATCGCTAACCGCTAGACCAGTGGTTCTCAACCTTTTTGGGGTCCTGGACCCCCTGCGTATTTTTGATCTACCCTGAGGACCCCTCCACCTGATCTTGGGGGAGAGGGGTTGCAATTTGATAGAAACAGTAGAAACTGCATTTTAAATTGCATTATAGCATTTATTCACTCTTTGGGGCAAAAATAAGAGCTTTCAGTTGTAACTTAGATATAGGTAACAAAACAGAATTCTTATGCAGTAACTTTCAGATATATGTAACAACACAGAATATGTATTCAGTAACTTTCAGATATATGTAACAAAACAGAATATGTATTCAGTAACTTTCAGATATATGTAACAACAGAATTTTTATGCAGTAACTTTTAACAGTGCAAACGGGAGCGAGATCTCTTATTAAAATACAATAAATTACACTTGTGAAACATGTAATTAGAGAAAAAAGTCCTGTTACCCTTTATAGTTTAGGTAGATAAAGGTCTCAGTCACATTTGAGTAAAATAATCCTATTTCTATAAATGTCATAGGATCTTTTTTTTAAAGATATTTTATCTTCACGGACCCCTTGCAATTACACCACGGACCACTAGGGATCCGCGGACCCCCGGTTGAGAAACACTGCGCTAGACTAAAGGGTCAGACCCGCCAGCCAGCCAGCAGCCAGCGTGTCTTCTTATCCATGCACGTTACAATATAGAGTTTAAAAACTGGCCGTCATTTTACATAAATTTATTTCTGATTTTTCCCCCCAATTTAGTGGCCAATCGATCCCTATTCTAGTTCAAACACCACCCTCGTATTGCATCATGCGTTCGCCAACTGCATCTCTCCGGCCGGCAGTCTGGAAGGAGTCGCCTCCCCACTTCCATGACAAGGCGACTCCCCCCTGCAGATACTGCACATCAGAGATGTGTGTTACAACTCAGTGTTATGGGCATTCATTCATTTATTCCAGAAAAACATTACCGGTTGTAACTTTCAGTAGAGAACATGGCAATAAATCTGATTAAAGCTTCTGAAAAACAATTTACCCCTAATCGGTAAGAAAAACAAGACACCCAACCGTCCCTTAACAGTCCCATAAATCAAACCGACTCTGTGATGAGCCTAACGTGTTATTATAGACAGACGTGTCTGCTAATACACCTTTTCAATTTTCCAGTCGTATTTGCTTTGTGTCTCCGCGTCAGTTTTAGCTTAACCTGTTTCAGAAAACCTGAAAAGCTGGGACCTGCCCGTTGTACCGACATGTTGTGATGACACAGTAAAACACGCCGGGGCACCAGACAGGTAGATGATTACTCCGTCTAGGTCTGAGCCATGAGGGGCCAGTGAAAACCAGGCTGGATGAAGGAGACCATGTTGTAACCAGCAGAAAAGGATCCGACAAATGACGGGGCATTGAAACACTCTCCTCCAAGTAGCGGGACACTATTGCCAGGTTTTTGCACATTTTGTTTAGTTCACTGACAGCAGGCTGATTCTTATTACATCCATCACTCTCCTCTCCACCCCTTTTGAATCTGTCCACCTCCCCCTGAACTACAGAGCGTTAAGTCTATACCCCTTTGAATAAGTGTTGTGACACCGTATCCACGGCCCACTACACACTCCGGCCAGGCGTTTGAACAAATGAAGTCGGCAGCTTTCTCTCCCCAGCAGGCCCATCTCCCCTTCCTGTCCTGAATACCATGTCTCTGAAATCACCCTGCTGCCTGGTGACCTGCTTTGCCTCGGGTCTATCAGCACTATAATCCTGGCCAGCAGGCACAGCTGTGGAGCCAAAATAGACGTGCACTCTTATGTTACTGGGTCAGCCAAATAGTCCCCCCGCTATTACTCAGCACCTCTGACTACTAACGGACAATGTCAGAGAACACCGGGCCTGTTGACCCGAAACACGGATAAGGCCGGCTTAAAAAGGCTCTCTGCACATGTACATATTGATTTCACATTTTGAAATTTGGCTGTTGCGCGTGCTGGTCATGAACCAAACACCAAGCGTGTTCAATTGAGGGTTAAGGTCAATGTCTGCTTCATCAGCTCGTTTGTTTAAGACACCTTTATCATATGTGTTAATGATACTGAGCTGCATGATGCACTTCATTCAAAAAAAACCTCCACCTTAATAGGTTAATTGGATTTATATAATAACAAAAATGTCATGTCATAAGATCATTAGACAAATAAGGGGGAAAAGAAAGGGCATCCGGGGAGGAAGCCGGATGTGGGTATGTGTCCTAGTCACTGCACTAGCGCCTCCTCTGGTCGGTCGGGGCACCTGTTCGGGGAGGAGGAACTGGGGGGAATAGCGTGATCCTCCCACGTGCTACGTCCCCCTGGTGAAACTCCTCACTGTCAGGTGAGAAGAAGTGGCTGGCGACTCCACGTGTATCGGAGGAGGCATGTGGTAGTCTGCAGCCCTCCCCGGATCGGCAGAGGGGGTGGAGCAGAGACCGGGACGGCTCGGAAGAGTGGGGTAATTGGCCAGATACAATTGGGGGGGGGGATCCAAAAAAAAAAAAAAAAAAAAGGAAAAAACATCTGCCCAAGTGGCGACCTTCACCTGACCACGCTTAACGTTTTAAAAGAATACTTGTTTCATTCATCTTGTCTCTTGGAAAAAGAAGAGAAAAAAAAACAATTTGTCTCCAGATTTTTCTTTTTCCAAGAGGTATTAAACTGAAATGAACTGAGGTGAACGATGTCAAGCTTGTTGGCAGCAAAAAAACACATTAAAAGTGAGGATTACCATGCAGGATAACACGTCTACATTCACACACGCATGAATGTTCACTGACACAATCTGGATTAATGCACCGCCGGAGCCGGCGACCTCCGTGGTGCAGCTCTACGTGTCGTCACAGAGCGATTCATCCCTGTGTGTGAAATACACGCCGATGCTTGCTGCTCTGTCTAGCTGCTCCCCTAATTCCCCAGTTACGTTAACACCTGCATTTAGTGATTCAAATTTCTGAGTCAACAAAGGGCAACTTGTAACTTGCTCAGCGTATGGTGGCGTCAGCGCCGGTCACGCCATCTACGTTTCGGCAGCTGAGGACAATGTCTGACGGTGCCTGCATGCGAGGCCCAAACATGACCAGAGAACAGTGTTTTCACTGCCTACAGCCTTATCTGATGGATGGTTTATTCAAGATGAAAATGGTTCAGTGGATCTTAATCAACAGTCTCAGGGATATCATTCAACCGATGTCTATGTTTCATCTGTGTCTCACAGAGACGCAGTAACCACAAAAACACACGAGGAGAAAGAACAGCAACCGGAAGAGGAGAAGTATTTGGATTATTTCCAACACGGGAATTCAGAACGCAATGAGACGACAGAAGCACAATCCATGCGTACTGTGCAAGGGGCACACATGAACTCTTACCTTCAGTAGATGCTGATTTATCCATTTTGTAAAAGTCTTTTTCTGCACTCTGTCTCTCTCATCTGAGGAAAAGACAAAAAGAAAAAGTGTGAGAAGTACATTTTCACTATGAAGCAGGCAGAATAGAGGTGTTAGGAACACACAGGTCCTGCAGGAAGACAGATGAGCAAACACCAGCCTGCTTCTTTACAGCACAAGTCAGTTACCAGCCTATTATGTCTCTTATCATGTCTGTTATTAGGTCTCTTATCATGTCTCTTATCATGTCTCTTATCATGTCTCTTATCATGTCTGTTATTAGGTCTCTTATCATGTCTCTTATCATGTCTCTTATTATGTCTCTTATCATGTCTCTTATTATGTCTCTTATCATGTCTCTTATTATGTCTCTTATCATGTCTGTTATCATGTCTCTTATTATGTCTCTTATCATGTCTTATCATGTCTCTTATTATGTCTCTTATCATGTCTGTTATTATGTCTCTTATCATGTCTCTTATTATGTCTCTTATCATGTCTCTTATCATGTCTCTTATCATGTCTCTTATTATGTCTCTTATCATGTCTGTTATCAGTCTCTTATCATGTCTCTTATTATGTCTCTTATCATGTCTCTTATCATGTCTCTTATTATGTCTCTTATCATGTCTCTTATCATGTCTCTTATTATGTCTCTTATCATGTCTCTTATTATGTCTCTTATTATGTCTCTTATTATGTCTCTTATCATGTCTCTTATTATGTCTCTTATTATGTCTCTTATCATGTCTCTTATCATGTCTGTTATTATGTCTCTTATCATGTCTCTTATTATGTCTCTCATCATGTCTCTTATCATGTCTCTTATCATGTCTCTTATTATGTCTCTTATCATGTCTCTTATCATGTCTCTTATCATGTCTCTTATCATGTCTGTTATTAGGTCTCTTATCATGTCTCTTATCATGTCTCTTATTATGTCTCTTATCATGTCTCTTATTATGTCTCTTATCATGTCTCTTATTATGTCTCTTATCATGTCTGTTATCATGTCTCTTATTATGTCTCTTATCATGTCTTATCATGTCTCTTATTATGTCTCTTATCATGTCTGTTATTATGTCTCTTATCATGTCTCTTATTATGTCTGTTATTATGTCTCTTATTATGTCTCTTATCATGTCTCTTATCATGTCTCTTATCATGTCTCTTATCATGTCTCTTATTATGTCTCTTATCATGTCTTATTATGTCTCTTATCATGTCTGTTGTTGTGTCTCTTATTGTCTCTTATTATGTCTCTTAGCATGTCTCTTATGTCTCTTATCATGTCTGTTATTATGTCTCTTATCATGTCTCATCATGTCTGTTATTATGTCTCTTATTGTGTCTCTTACTATGTCTCTTATCATGTCTGTTATTATGTCTCTTATCGTGTCTGTTATTATGTCTCCTATCATGTCTGTTTTTATGTCTCTTATGTCTCTTATCATGTTAAGATACATGATAAGAGACATAAGAGACAATAAGAGACACAATAAAAGACATAATAACAGACATGATAAGAGACATAGTAAGACATGATAAGAGACTGTCTCTTATCATGTATCTTATTATGTCTCTTATCATGTCTGTTATTATGTCTCTTATTGTGTCTCTTATTGTCTCTTATGTCTCTTATCATGTATCTTATTATGTCTCTTATCATGTCTGTTATTATGTCTGTTATTATGTCTCTTATCATATCTGTTATTATGTCTCTTATTGTGTCTCTTATGTCTCTTATCATGTCATTATGTCTCTTATGTCTGTTATCATGTCTGTTATTATTTTTGTTATTATATCTCTTATTGTGTCTCTTATCATGTCTCTTATTATGTCTCTTATCATAGCTCTTATCATGTCTGTTATTGTCTTTTATTATGTCTGTTATCATGTCTCTTATTATGTCTCTTATCATGTCTCTTTTCATGTCTCTTATCATGTCTCTTATTATGTCTCTTATCATGTCTCTTATTATGTCTCTTATGTCTCTTATCTGTTATTATTTCTGTTATTGTGTCTCTTATCGTGTCTGTTATTATGTCTGTTATTATGTCTCTTATCGTGTCTCTTATCATGTCTCTTATCATGTCTGTTATTAGGTCTGTTATCATGTCTCTTATCATGTCTCTTATTATGTCTCTTATCATGTCTCTTATTATGTCTCTTATCATGTCTGTTATCATGTCTCTTATTATGTCTCTTATTATGTCTCTTATTATGTCTCTTATTGTGTCTCTTGTCATGTCTCTTATCATGTCTGTTATTATGTCTGTTATTATGTCTCTTATTGTGTCTCTTATCGTGTCTGTTATTATGTCTGTTATTATGTCTCTTATCGTGTCTCTTATCATGTCTGCTGCTGGGCTGCAGGAGGTTTAACAGAACCTGAAGCAGAAGGCTTAACTGACATGGTGGTGTGTTTCATCAAAGGAGGCGCTCACATACAGCACACATGCAGACATGCAGAGCTCTGCAGAGGTGGCCGCTGTCCTCTGATGTAATGTGCAGGACAAGTGGCCTACTTAATCACTTTCAGCCTCACAACTCATCCGTCTAGCCCCTCGTGGGTTTCTTGATAACATGCAAAAACACTCCCCACGTTGACACTTGCTACAGAGAGACGATGTCGTCCTTTACTACGTGTTTACTGTAGGATCTCGGCTGAAGTTGCTGCTCCTGTGTAGACCACCAGCCCACCTCCTGCACACCCACTAGACAGACTGCATGTTGTTTCACCAGTTAGGTTTCTCTACACTTAATGCTGGGGAGCGGTCGACTACAACCCTCGCCGGCTGCCAGTGACTCAGTCATTTCCAAGAGACGGAGCTGGCAATGCGCTGCCCCGTGTACCGGTGACCACACTATTTTTTGTTTTTCATATCCACGACAACCAGACTGCCTGCTTTCAGTAGCCAGAGACACGCAGGAGTCCGGCACATGAATGGATGCAGTGATGAAGTAAATCCCGTCAGCTTCAAGAAATAGCCACGATTACAATGAATCCCAACAAACATCTGCAAAATATATGTCAAAATCAGCACACTGAACCACACACGTCTGCTTTCTCACACACATGTGAAGTAGCGTGTCTATCCTGGGGGATGAGTCTCGTCAGCCTCGGCGCTTTCAGCGGACTGCACAGAGGGTCTCTGGCCTGCAGCCTCTGCCCTGACTCCACTGGCTAAGCGTCCACCTGATGGGTAGACAGACGCCTGATGGGCATCAAACACAGATAACTGACGCTGTCAGTTACGTGAGAAGCTAACACAGTCAGGCGGTCCCGGGGCAAATCAAAACAACGGCAGCGTGGTGGAAAATCAGCGTTTTCCTGGACTATGGAACCGCATCACCAATAACAGATAAACCCCCTTCCTTCCCAACCTGGAGTACAAAACAACCTTTGTTTAGATCTGGAAACTGACAGAGCTCACAGCTAGTAGAAACAGTAACAGTGCTAACAGCAGCAGCAGTATGACTAGCAAAGCATCAAGCACAGACAGGATGAGGGGATACTGACCCATGCAGCACATGAGAGTTACCAGGTGAGCCCTGTGTTCCACCTCGCTCTTGGACGCGTGCCACGTCCTCCTCACGAGCTCCTGGGGCGGTTTCAGCAGAGACGGAGCATGTACAGCGTGGTCCATATCGAGCACCGACATGTGGACAAGCTGCTGCAGTCACTGAGGAAGCTGCAACAGACTCCCCCCTGCCTGCCTGCCTGCCTGCCTGCCCACCCGCCTGCCCGCCCGCCTGCCTGCCTGCCTCTGGGCCAGCCGCAACACCCACTCTCATCAAGCATCTAGGACGGGCCCTGTCAAGTTTTCCACGGTTACTCGGTAGTTTGAGTTTCCATGCTGTTTAATGTTTATCCAAGAAAACAGCTTACTCCCACAGAGGAACTACCGGCTCCTCAGAGCAGAGTCAACATCCACGGCTGCCACTTTCCGACTCAACTCTGGCGAGTTTTTCAAAGGACAATTAGTTTTGTTTTGTTATTTTGTTTTGACAAACCAGATCTTTTTGTTGTGTCGTTTTTGCCATCGTGCATTTCGGGTATGATTTAATTTTGCTAAGCAGCTTCATATGGGAGATTCTGGACACGGGACCACTGCGGGACAAAGCTTCTGGGACAACAAAACACGAGTGTCAGATATGTTTCATCAATTCCAATTCAACCCAGTTATCCAAACCACGTGTTTGGCAATGAAGACAACAGTGAGTTAATGTTGTGACCCAAAATGTCCGATATCATCAGGACATGTCCACCACACTGCTGAGCTACTTCCTGGTTCAACTTGCAGGACTAACATTAAGGATTAAGGATTGCCTTAATGGGGCGTCCGGGTGGCGTGGTGGTCTACTCCTTTACCTACCAACACGGGAATCGCTGGTTCGAATCCCTGTGTTACCTCCGGCTTGGTTGGGCGCCCCTACAGACACAATTGGCCGTGTCTGCGGGTGGGAAGCCGGATGTGGGTATGTGTCCTGGTCGCTGCACTAGCGCCTCCTCTGGTCTGTTGGGGCGCCTGTTGGCGGGGAGGGGGAACTGGGGGGAATAGCGTGATCCTCCCCCCATGCTACGCACCCCTGGTGAAACTCCTCACTGTCAGGTGAAAAGAAGCGGCTGGTGACTCCACATGTATGGGAGGAGGCATGTGGTAGTCTGCAGCCCTCCCTGGATCGGCAGAGGGGGTGGAGCAGCGACCGAGACGGCTCGGAAGAGTGGGGTAATTGGCCAAGTACAATTGGGGAGAAAAGGGGGGGGGGAATAAAAAAGAAAAGAAAAAAGGATTGCCTTAGTGTAGTAACCATTAATAAACTACTGTTGACCATGGCCAATCTATTTTTTTTGGGGGCGGGCGGGTTTTGTGTGGGGGGGGGGTGCAGCTATTGTTATCGAAAGGTCGAGTCTGAGACTCGTGTTTGGTTGTTCTGTAAAACGTTGTGGTGTCCCATCTACACAACCTCTACCATGAAGCCGGTGAGAAAGAAATCCTAATCAATATGTACGACAGCAAAACCTATAAACACAAGTGGCAGGCTGTACAAAACCACAGCATCTTTTACACAACCGTGATTTATGAGAAATATGACATAACATTTGATGGCCGCATCCAACGTTTGATCAGCAAAGCCATTTATCATCCTGACGCCAGACGTGCTGAACCGCAGACCAGCGTGTTGGAGCTGGACGTGTTCAGGACAAAACACCTGCAAGAGTACCGAGGACACGTCCAGACAAATACTCTGTTCATCACCATATGACTGACTGTCACATACCAGTTACCAGATGCCCCCACGCGCTGCGCCCCCTGGTGAAACTCCTCACTGTCAGGGGAAAAGAAGCAGCTGGTGACTCCACATGTATCTGAGGAGGCCTGTGGTAGTCTGCAGCCCTCCCCGGATCGGCAGAGCGGGTGGGGCACAGACCGGGACGGCTCGGAAGAGTGGGGTAATTGGCCGAGTACAATGGGGGAGAAAAAAAGGGGGGGGGGCAACAAAAAAAGAAAAGGTTTCACAGTTCTGAAATGCAACACCACCAACGGACCAAGCTTCTGCAGAGCAGGTGACCGTGAGAACACAGCGAGTCAATACTTCACCAAACACGTTGAATCCATCCTGTGCGACTTCAAACGCACCTAACTTGACTTTTACACCTTCGGTGCAAGTCACTACTTCCATCATACAACATCCTCACACCGCTTCACCGCTGCTGCATGAAAAAAGTATTTACCAGTCCCTTATTCCTGACTCCAAAGGTTCTGACATTGTCAGCTACATGAGAAAGACAATCTGAGCACAATGGGAGCACCTCGTGTGCCCCACCCCTTCGCGCTCCACAGATTAGTTCATCTGGTTCAGCTAAAAATAGACTGTAAAAAAGACGGCGGAGGACTGAAAACTGGGCTGGACTGAGGATTTTTCGACCCAAGGCGGACACTTCTGTAAGAAGGCTTTACAAACAGTCAGACCGGGGCAACAGAGCGGGTATTCCACAAGCTGCCACTTAAAACCCTTTACGAGGGCAGTGACACAGTCTCTCTGTGTCCATGAGCGGTGATGTAGTGCTAGTTTTCCCAGCGGCAGCAGGGCTGCTGTGTCATTCTCTTGTTGTTTTTTCCCATCTGCCCCGATGACTCAGTCGCCCTCTCCACAGCTGACTCACAGAGCAGCCTTAAGATGCCATGCAGGAGACGCCCCTTCCGCTTCACGAGGGCCAAGGCTGTGCCCTGCATAATGCATGGCCCTTCCCTTAGGAACTCATCAGTCCAGGCTGGCTGACAGTCTTCCTGGAAGCTGTGTGGGGCGAAGCATGACACGAGCTGCCGAGCCTGCATCACCTGCACCACCTGAGCTACTGCACATGCCCAGCCACAGACTGGCGCCAGTCTACCGACGCAAAGATGACACTTATTTATCTTTACTCATCTCAGATCCACGCCAGCCAAGATCAGACGGAGTGAAAAACACATGTCCATGGTCTAAACGTGTGTAACCTCCACCAACTTGTAAAATTGACAATAAAGCTGTATTAGACACACTGAAAATGTGATATTCACTCTGCTAAAAAATGTAGATGACTTAAATAGTCTGGTGCCCTCTTGAGGAGTTTGTAAGAATTGACAATACATCACCCAAATTTGATTTTATTCCAAGACCTGTCCAGGATGTCTCCCAGCCTGCCACCCAGTGACTGCTGGGATAGGCTCCAGCATCCCCGCCACCCCGAGAGCAGGATAAGCGGTTTGGATAATGGATGGATGGACATGGACTAATATCGTGCCAGTAAGTGTTAAGTACAAACCCAACATGGTTGATTTGTTCATCTGTTTGTAAGTCATGTTCGATTTTACAGTCATAAACATTAAAACGGTCGTAATTTTTGGAAGCTTAAACAAAATATCTTTAACAGCTCATCGGGGATAACAGATGATTGGCTGATATCTATGACGCTGCACAGGCTGGTTGGGTTTATTTTTTGATTTTGATATACTCTATTGATCCCTGTTGGCAAATTCCTCTCTGCATTTAACCCATCCCAGCTGTGTAGCTAGGGGCAGTGGGCAGCCGCCGTGCAGCACCCGAGGGACCAACTCCAGTTGGTCTTGCCCTGCCTCGGTCAGGGGCACAGACAGGAGTACTGACCCTAACATGTATGTCCACCGCAGACACGGGGAGAACATGCAAACTCCAAACAGAAGACGACTCAAGACGACCCCGAAGGTTGGACAACCCCGGGGTTCGAACCCAGGACCTTCTTTCTGTGAGGCAACAGCAGTAGCCACTGCACCACCGTGCTGCAAATCTGTGCCAGCAAACAAATTACATACAATACTATTTTTTCTCCCTGTTAAAGGTTTTTTAGGGAGTCGTTCCTTATCCGATGCGAGGGTCTAAGGACAGGATGTTGTGTTGCTGTAAAGCCTGCTGAGGCAAATGTAAGTTGTGATACTGGACTATACAAATAAAAGTGACTTGACTACATTTGGTGATACAACTCTTGGACTTTCACACCTGTTGACCATTTAACGTCCAGTGTGATCCTCTTTCCCTTGCTTGCTTTGGCACGGCACACCGACTGCGAATTAAGGCGGACATGAGCGGAGTGGTGAGCATATTTGCTGCATGAGACTGTTAAATGTTACTGTCAGTGGCAGCCTTCATTTTATAATTACTGTAAAGTTGGGACGACTGGTATCTTTTACATATACCTGATTGCTGTTTGACTATCAATACACAATTCCCCTCCACCCTTGAAAAGAAAGGTGGCGTAGGCTAAATACATGATGGCCTTAGTAATCTCCACTTGCATTATAATTGCCATGCAAAACCAGGAGCCTGGCACTCAACTGCAAGAAGCTGACAAACACATTATGTCCGAATCATTAAACAGGCCATTATCACGAGGAAACACGGAACAAGTACCAAAACAAATAGCATAAATCCACAGCAAAAATAATAACAGTAATGCTGGTTATTCCTATTATTTTAACAGTTTAGCAGAGAACTGTTTGCATGAAAAGTCTTGACAAAGATTAGTGGCAAAAAGAAACTCCTGATGATTTCACTAAGAATCAAGTCCTGCAGGCGCACCAACAACTACGACTGAGACCAACGCTTTCTCGATGCCAAGACGGTGAGCAAAGTCTTTTGGCTTATGGACAGATTTCCTGCCCTTGATAGTGCTACAATGACTGACTAGTGCTGATCTGGGGAATAATCTGTGCTCCAACAAACACTATATGACTTCAAAATGTCTCCTACTGTGGACTGATGGAGCAACTCCGGATCATGTCTTGACGACATGACAGTGAGGGACTTCAATCTGCTGAAGGTTCACATAAACCTCCCGACTAAAGACCTTAACACACACACACACACACACACACACACACACACACACACACACACACACACACACACACACACATAGTGGTTTGACGTTAGCTCATGTTAAGCTCCTACTGTAGGGGTGTCCGGGTGGCGCGGTGGTCAATTCCGTTGCCTACCAACAAGTGGCTCACCTGATCGAGTCCCTGTGTTACCTCTGGCTTGATCGGGCGTCCTTACAGACACAATTGGCCATGTCTGCAGGTGGGAAGCCGGATGTGGGTCTGTGTCCTGGTCACTGCACTAGCGCCTCCTCTAGTCGGTTGGGACGTCTGTTCAGGGGGGGGGGGACTGGGGGAATAGCGTGATCCTCCCACGTGCTACGTCCCCCTGGTGAAACTCCTCACTGTCAGGTGAAAAGAAGCGGCTGGTGACTCCACATGTATGGGAGGAGGCATGTGGTAGTCTGCAGCCCTCCCCGGATCGGCACAGGGGATGGAGCAGTGACCGGAACGGCTCAAAAGAGTGGGGTAATTGGCCAAGTACAATTGGGGAGAAAATTTAAAACAAATTAAAGTAAGAAGCTACTGTAGGCCAACTGCTTGAGACAAACGGAACTACCAGACTTCTTTTCCTCAGTCAGTGTAACAAACACTATAAGAGGTAAATAACAACGACGCAGCTTCATTTCATCTTTTATACTGAACATATGAGCCAACTTGCATGTTGTTGCAGAGACACTACGAGGTAGGCCATTATGTTCACTGTTATGTAAATAAAGCACTTCAGCGCCGCATCGTTTGCATCGAAGATTTAAGCATTTTTTGAGCCTGGTGTTTTGCTCGTGTGCTGCTGTCGACTGCCACAGCCGGTCAAACGTCCAGCACAGTTTTGAAGTGCACAGCCATAGAGCTTCTGGGACGTTTATTTGCAGATCTCGGTGTAGCACATGTGCATGGTTATAAATAGCCACGACCCTAAACCATGCTGTCCCTGCAACTGAAGGGCACATATTATCCACGCCTCTTCCTTCATTTCCTACATTTCTTTACGTCGCTAGAACAAATTCATGGATCAGCTTTGAGCAAAAAGGTAATGCCCATATGGTGGAGTTAAATATGTTTTCATATACAAAAATGACATCAGCAATGTTACTCAGTCTGCATACTTCCACCTACGCAATATTAATCGTCTTCGCCCGTCACTTACACCTAACAGCACCACCATACTCATTCACACCCTGGTTACATCCTGTATTGACTACTGTAATTCTGTCCTCTTTGGTCTTCCCCTCAAGTGTCTTCATAAACTTCAGCTGGTCCAGAATTCAGCTGCCGGTATCAGTACCAGAACTCCTTCCATACATCACATCACTCCTGTTCTTCAGCAGCTCCACTGGCTCCCTGTTAAATACCGCACTGACTTCAAGATCCTGCTCCTCACCTGTAAGGCCTTAATAACCTAGCTCCTTCATGTCTGTCCAAACTCCTTCATATCCACACACCCTTCCACACTCTCACATCCTCTTCTGCTCTCCAACTCACTACACCATCGCCCCGCTGGACTACCACGGGGTCTAGAGCCTTCAGTCATTCTGCCCCCCGCCTATGGACCTCTCTCCCATAAGACATTCACAACACTGACTCTCTTTCAACCTTCACATCCCATCTCAAAACGCACCTTTTCAGACCGGCATATTCAGTCTGATCCACACTTCACTGAGTTTTGTGCACATGATGATTTTATACTTATCTGTTGTGTTAACTTTTTATTGTCTACCCTGCTGTGTTTTGATATGATGCTGTCTGACACAGTGCTGCTGGTTTCTAACTGTGTTCTGTAAGGTGTCCTTGAGTGCTCTGAAAGGCAGCCATAAATAAAATGTATTATTATTATTACTATTATTTAAAAACTGTTTGGAATCTGTCTTTGTATGCAGTAATGACCTATATACAGTAAAAAAAAAAGTACTGAAATCTAGAGGTTATGCTGGTTGTGCCTCAGAGTGAAGTGCAGTGGGCTGCGCCCAACAACACGCACCATCAGGCAGTTGACAAACCAGCCAGCGGCATGGCCATCTACAGCCCTGGACATCCGTACTGCGCTGACTGCTGCGACCACCCATTCGCAGGCTGACGTGAAGAGAACGTGTGAATGCCAGGCGGTGCATTCCCCTGCACACGTGCTCTACGCCCATGTCTCCCACTGCAAGCCAGTGACCACGTTTGGGGTCCAGCTACATCGGTTTGCCGAAAAATATCCTCGCACTCGAAGCAGAGCGCAGTCAAAAAAGTGCCGCAGAGCAGAGCCCCGTCTGTGTAATCCTCTTGACCCCACAAGGGATGGGAATCAAAACAAATCTAAAGAGCGGACTGAATAAACACTCGACCCTCCAGCCTATCACACGGACAAGCTGAACATTCTTGCGGAGCAGCGCTCGCTCACATCTCCCGGCCTTTGTATCACAACCAGCTCTGCAGGCGAAGGCCTTGCACTATAGTTCTGTGATCATTTCAAGCCGGCGTTTTGGAACAGTTCATGCCATGGCATTCTCGTTTTCAGAGATGTTAGTATCGGACCCCCTTATTAAGCATTTGGAATTAACTTTATCGATAGCCTTGCAATATTATCAAAATATACTTTAAGCAGCATAGAAAATTGTAAAAAAATTAAACGCTTTTTTTTTTTTTTTGCAAAAATCTGGTTCATTGCAACACAATGCAGCCTCTTCTTCTTCTACTGCAAAAGATAGACTTGACGTTTTTGAGGTATAAATGACACATTTGCAGAGATATTTGAAACCACAGGAGAAATGAATCAGCACAAAATGGCAACCATATGCCACCGTCTCTTAATAGGCGTGCTGTCAACACGAGGGAACTGGGATAGTGGTGAACAATAAGGCAATTTTAGAGACAGCAGGGGGGAGACGGTGGAGGGTACATTTCTGTCATTCCTTGATAGTGAGAATATTTCAGTCAGTCTTGTTCTCAGGGCAGGGCAGCCACCGAGACAAGTGCCTGGAACAGTCATCGAAACAGGTTGCCAAGCCCTCTGACAAGCTGCCTTTCCTGTCTGCCTGCACTTCTTGCTCCCGGAGTTAGTGCAGACCCTGTGTAATGTACTACGGGGAAATAAGTCTGCAAGGTCTCCGCATATCTACACAGATCCCGTCCACAGCCTCTTTCCTGCTGAATGCTCGTGATTCGAGGTAGGTGGTGTGCAGAGGAGATACGCACTCAATTGTCAACATTGTCCCCCTGCCAAGAATAGTTCCCTCCGCTTTAAGCTAAACTGCAGAGTCACATTAGGCAGCCGGTCATTACTAAGCCAAGGACATACAGGGAAGTGAAAGAATTATGTAATTGCTTTAAGGGCTGATACATTACAGACATCCGACAGCATTTTACATCATGCAGAGAAATGACGTGTTATCTTTATTAATAGCATCCAAGATGCTGATACACGCACCTATGAGTTTCAGTTTTTTTAATAGGAAGTTATGTTAACGGGTCCTCGCTGACATGTCCCTCATATGAGGAGGTTTTAAATGAAAAGCCGAAGGTGAATCTAGCAAAGTGCCTCTACGCATGAGCTAACACCATAGAGCCACCCAGGAAAGTCAAGGACAGGACAGGAAGCAGCATTAATGACAGCTAATGGACAGCAGGAACACACACGCACACACACGCGCGCGCACACACACACACGTTAGAGTATGTCTATGGCAGCACGGGGCAGTCACAACTCTTAACTTAACACTCACTCAGCTGAATTCAGCACATCCTTGTCAGGGTTGCCAGCTGGATAAGGACGATCATCTGGCCTGAAAGCAATATCTATATTTCTAGTGGGTTAAAAAAAAACCTTCACCGACAAGTATGCAGACTAACGAACCGCCAATTTTAGTTCCTCCAATGTGTAACGGAGTTTAAAAAATGCTCTTAATTTCCAATTAGTAATGTAACCAGTTATGTTCTTGCCTGGTGCGGGATTCGATACGAGGTGTACTGCACCACAGGGCGGCATCACTAACCGCTCGGCTAAAGGGTCAGACCCGTTTGCTAGGGGCTAACGTGTGTTTTTACTAATTTACAGTATTTTTGAATTTATTTATCATTTAATAATTGCGTTAAGTGTTTGTGAATGTTATCTTACTGAGTTATTGTTTTAATTTACCGTAGTGGTTATGGGGATACACAATTCCCCTTATTGAGCTGGTAGGAACATTAGTTTTACAGCTGCTGTTTCCTCGGTTCGGGTTTACAGTGACACACTTCCGCTGCGCGGGTTTAGGTTGTTGTTGTAATGGTGGAAGGAATAAATGGTGCTCGTTGTGTAGCCGAAAGAGAAAATTGTCACGACTCCTGCTTGAGCTCCTCTACATTACTGTTATTAATCTTCCATGCGGAAAGGGCGTTACTGCGCGTCAGTCCTTCTGTGCCTCCTGCGCTTCCGTAGCTTCCGCCTCCCCCTCGCAGCGCCTTCCGTAGCTTCCGTAGCTTCCGCCTCCCCCTCGCAACGCCTTCCGTAGCTTCCGCCTTCCCCTCGCAGCGCCTTCCGTAGCTTCCGCCTTCCCCTCGCAGCGCCTTCCGTAGCTTCCGCCTTCCCCTCGCAGCGCCTTCCGTAGCTTCCGCCTCCCCCTCGCAACGCCTTCCGTAGCTTCCGCCTTCCCCTCGCAGCGCCTTCCGTAGCTTCCGCCTTCCCCTCGCAGCGCCTTCAGTAGCTTCCGTAACTTCCGCCTTCCCCTCGCAGCGCCTTCCGTAGCTTCCGTAACTTCCGCCTTCCCCAGCTTCCGTAGCTTCCGCCTTCCCCTCGCAGCGCCGTATCGCGTCGGTGACGAGGGGAGGTGCAGAAGAGACGCCAGAACTGAGCGTTGCCTCCTTCTGCGCCCCATCCACATGCGCTACGGTGTTGCTGAGACCCGTCTGAACCCGTTACAAAGGCCTGGTTGTAGGTTTCACCTTCTTTTTGTGAATCTAGTCTACAAAAGCTGTCAACACAAAAACTGCTTTGCGCCGGCTGATCCATTGTTTTAAGAGAGAATGGCGGCGCCCCCCCCCCGGCGCCCCGCCCCCCCAGCCTCACGGCATCGCTACCTCGGCTGGTCCCGACTGCTTAGATTTAACGCTTTGCCGCAGCACTCAAAGTTCAAAGCTGTTCGAACTCCGAACCTGGTTCGCCGCTGGCCTTTCAAAGCAGGTCCAATCGGATTACAGCTCTGTGATGACGTATTAGTTAACAGCGGCTCGGGCTCGAACATGGAAGGGGAGCGCGCCCGGGTAGTGTAGCGGTCTAGTCCGTTGCCTACCAACACGGGAGTCGGCGGTTCGAATCCGCGTGTTGCCTCCGGCTTGGTCGGGCGTCCCTACAGGCACAGTTGGCCGTGTCTGCGGGTGGGAAGCCGCATGTGAAGAGTAGGGTAATTGGCAAAGTACAATTTGTGATTGTACTTTGCCAATTGCTGTATAAATATGCAAACACAAACAAACATGTCAAAAACAACATGTTGTAACGAATTCGGGGGACAACGCAATGCAACCACAGGAACAACCGCGGCCGAGAAGCGAACCCGTATCGCCCGCGCCGCAGGAGACCTCGCTAACCGCTCGACTAAAGGCTCAGACCCGCCAGCCAGCGGCCAGCGTGTCTACTAATCCATGCACGTTACAATGTATTGTAGCGAATTCAGGGGGCAGCCGGGACGCGAACCGGGGCGACTGCGCTGACCAGTCGACTAAAGGCTCCGACCCGTTAGCCAGCCGGCTAGCTAGCGAGTCTACTCATTCATAATCGTTACAGTATTGTGTAGAAATTACACACCTGACACAGAAACATAATGAGAACTACCAACCACCCAGGGTACCCGTTACTCCCCGCGTCTGCTGAGGTGTACTGACACCGCCGGGTCTGCGGATCGCGGACCGTGCGGCTGGCTCGCTGGATTATAACCGCCTTGCCGCGCAGTAAGCGTGTGAAGCTTCCCGGCCACCTTAGACTGCGAACTGAACTTTTAACTTTAATCATCAGGTGACGTTGCCTTGCCTCTGTAACATGGTGTAAACTACTAATAAGACCCGTTAGCCCCTAGCTAGCGGGTCTGACCCTTTAGCCGAGCGGTTAGTGACGTCGCCTTGTGGTGCAGTACACCCCGTATCGAATCCCGCACCGGGCAAGTAAATAACCGGTTACATTGGTGGCAGCGGCGGGATCCGGAAGTGTGCAGATCCTCAGAAGTTTCTTCGGAGCGCGGGATGACAAAGCGCTTCCGGGGAGGGTGACGACTCCAAACTACTAATAAGACACGTTAGCCCCTAGCTAGCGGGTCTGACCCTTTAGCCGAGCGGTTAGCGATGTCGCCTTATGGTGCAGTACACCCCGTATCGAATCCCGCACCGGGCAAGAAGACAACCGGTTACAATGGTTACACTTTCATTTGTAACCAACCCCTCATATATACACTTAGCACGCAAAGTAAGGAAGTGTGTGTTTGGTAGATGATGTCTTTGTTGTAACAATGCTTCTTGGCAATAAATCTTATACCGTTGGAAAGCCTGTTTATCTCCCTTTTAAATGGCGCCACATGTGTAAGGAACATGCATTTGTGGGATGAGCAGCAGAGCTGAGTATGTGGGTTGCGTCCATGAAACATTTGCCAAATCTTCCCTGCCAATGCCAAGCAGCTTATTTTGCTGTTGCTATTCACTCTTGTTTTGAGCTTCTGGTACCCCAGGTGCTGACCATCAGCTGCCTGGTATAAGATTTATTGCCAAGAAGCATTGTTACAACAAAGAAATAATCTACCAAACACACATTTCCTTACTTTTTGTGCTAAGTTTATTAAACTGAACACAAGGAGCAGCCATCCCAGCTTGGAGTAGTGAGTCTGTAGGGCAGCCAACTCTTTAAACCCTCTTGAGATCCTGCAGTGTGGATGGGTGGATTTCTGATTGGTTCTTTCAGACCTACAATTTCTGTCTTCTGTTAGCATTGTCGGGAGAGATGGGGTAGTGCAGAAACATGCAACAGCACGAGGCGGACACAATCAATGACGGTGCGAAATGTCAGGCGCCTGCTATCTCTTTCAGCGTTCATTAGCAGGCCTCCCGAGACACTGAAGGGAGAGGAGATCCATTTCCTGCAGCTGGTCTGGGTGGTGTTTTCAGCATGTGCTCCTTTCTGGATGAGAAGGGTGGTGCTGGCTGTACTGAGTGAGCAATAGTCACAGAACATTACGCTGGAGGGAGGGAGATAAACTCACAATATGACCTCATGCTGACGCTGAAGACAAGCCTAGCAGAGAGCTCCAGACCTGCCCATCCCCACAACCATGTCAAAATACAACATCAGGACATACAATTAGCGAGCGAGAAGCATGCAAACTGTAAATATAACAGCATTTTATGAAACTCTTTCATCAGAATATAATAATTAAAGATATATTATGACATCAGTGCCCGCCCACCACTGACTGGGTAATAGTACAGCATTAAACCGTGTTTGATAACCACATCCACCACAGCAAGAGAGCAAACCAAAACACAGGCACAGTGGTATCATTACACAGTATTAAATCATAATCCTCAAAGTTATGGTTATGGGTGGAGCACTGGCAGTTTTTGTGAGATTTTTGCTCATTTGGCCAGCTTCATCCATTCTAGATTAACCTATCTATCAGGTCAATGAAGGCCTCGGCCACAAGAACAGTACACTTAACTTTCTGGGAAATCCAAAGGCTTAGGCTTCAACATACCCAATTTCCCCTCGGGGATGAATAAAGTATTCTGATGCTGATTCTGATTCTGATGTGTGCCAACTTCATTAGCTGGTAAATATTTCTCTGGTTTCTTTTAAAAGATAAATAAAATTTAGGGGACCCCTGTATATGATGGTAGGAACTCCCAATGAATCCAGTGTTACAGTTTTAACTGTGGATGCAGAGTCACACACATGAGGTGGTGTGAAGCCTGCATGTTTCACCGGTCACAAAGCGAACACATTTTAGTGCAACCTGCAGTGGAAATTCATCGGCCAAAGACAGGGAGCTGTGTTGACAGGTTCAGAGTAATATCCGCTGGCCTAACTTTGACTGCTGCACACATAGCTTGACACACAAGAAGCAGATCACGCTGCAGCTATCCAGTGCACTGAAATAGCATTACCACTCTGGAGCCTGACTGCAGCCTCTTTCTGCTTTGAGCGGGCAAATGATTATACACCACGTCTACTTTAACACTTCATTATCTGTCGGCCATGTTTGCTGCACCAAATAAAAAACACCCTGTGGGTTACATTTAACCCATGACGGGTTGAATCTAGCTCTAACAGACAGACACACAGACAGGTGGACGGCCAGATAGCCAGAGACAGACAGGCAGACAGACAGGCAGACGGACAGATGGACAGACAGACAGGCAGATGTTTTGTGTAATTATCTTGAGCTTGATTAAGATGGTTCGGTTGGGTCTCAGTGTGGTTGTGAAAATCTAAATCTTAACAAATATAGGCTAGAAATCCCTCCCCCTTTTTTCTCCCTAATTGTATCCGGCCAATCACCCCACTCTTCGCTGCTCCACCCCGTCTGTTGATCCGGGGAGGGCTGCAGACTACCACATGCCTCCTCCCATACATGTGGAGTTGCCAGCTGCTTCTTTTCACCTGACAGTGAGGAGTTTCACCAGGGGGACGTAGCGCGTGGGAGGATCATGCTATTCCCCTCCCCCCCCAAACAGGCGCCCCGACCGACCAGAGGAGGCGCTAGTGCAGCGACCAGGACACATACCCACATCCAGCTTCCCACCCGCAGACACAGCCAACTGTGTCTTTAGGGATGCCCGACCAAGCCGGAGGTAACACGGGGATTCGAACTGACGGTCCCCGTGTTGGTAGGGAACGGAATAGACCGCTATGCCACCCAGGCGTGCCTAGGAAGTCTTTTAGCTTTTCAAAAGGTTTCTGCAAGATGTGCTTTAAATGTCTGATAAAATGAAGCGTGTTACTGTTCTATATCTTTTTCTGTCTAACAGTTTTTTCATGATTCTGCATGTGCTACTTCCTGTTCCCCCCCATAATTTGTGAAAAGGTGGCTGAGGGCCTGAGAGGTGTTTACTAGAGGGTATTTTTTTTGTCTGAGACCTCCTGTTCTCAATGTAGCAGAGAGCAAAGAGTAAACTGTACTCCAAACCTCTGGACAGTTGACTACCTGTTATGAAATAATAAAAAATGATAAATAACGGTACAACTCTCCATCTCTGTGACTGTCAGCGAGGTGACCCCTTCACTAGGCCACTGGTTACCAAACGCCATGGGGTAACAGGGTGCAAGTGAGGTGACCCACCCCTCTTGTGGCTACGGGGCACTCACACACAGCAGGGTGGGCTAGTAGACAGGGAGAGGAGTCTTCAATGGACGAGCCCTGCTGAAATGCCCATGAGCAAGGCACAGACTGCTTCCCTGCTCCAAAGGCATTGAGGGTTGGTTATTATGAACCGGCAGCAACAACAAGATACTGGTTCACACCAGGTCAGAACCCAAACGTCGAGCGTCTGTAGAAGAAGTGCGGCTACCGGGTGTTAAACGGTCTAATTCGTTTTAACATGTTTCGCCGATGACTGCAGGCATTTCTTTTATATCCCCGCGTAACCGCGCTTTCCAGCAGAACCCTGGATATGACTGGATATAACTGGATATAACTGGATATAACCGTCTTTTGGTTGAGTTAATATTCGTTTTGGTTGTCATGCTGCGTGATAGCCGAGACTGCGACATACGACATTAAGAATTGTGTATGACACAAAGACTCAATGCTGCCAAGTAAAACTGGGTTTCAGTGTTTGCTGGTCGTGAGTTACTGCTCCAATAACAGAGCAAACGGTGCTTGTCAAGCGGCCTGTCCTCTGATGTACACTGCACTGCAGACAGCGCCAACGCACAACGCACCAGTGGCCAAAAGCGTAGCAAAATTAATAATCAGCTCTGCCACGCTAAGCCGTGTTTACTTGACAAAATAGCTGAAATAAATAACCCAGCTGAAATATAATAGTCGTTCTATGTTGCTGAGGCAAGTGAGACAGCAAGAAAAAGAAACTTCCAAGTAAGGCTATCCCTAAATAAAGACACTGAGCTAAATCAACAAATTCTAAACAAAAAAAAGCCAACGAAATATAGCTCATTTACATAGACTGGCCTGAAAATTAATAAAAAAAACAAAACAAAACAAAAGTGCCAAGTGATGGCCAGGCAATAATATTTGCACAAATTATGGAGCACAGTATCAATATGAGTATGACAAACTATTAGTATTGATAATGGTATCAGGGATGCATGATAAAATAAATAAATCCTAACCAGCATTACTTTATACCTGAACCACACCGACCTGCTAAATGAGGACTGCAAGCAAAACCATATGAAGACCCATCAGGTATCACATTCACAAGGCTGACGCTATATCTTAGTACATCCCCCCCTCCCCCCCTTTTTTCTGCCCAATTGTACTCGGCCAATCACCCCACTCTTCCTAGCCGTCCCGGTCTCTGCTCCACCCCCTCTGCAGCCCTCCCTGGATCAGCAGACTACCACATGTCTCCTCCCACACATGTGGAGTCACCAGCCGCTTCTTTTCACCTGACAGTGAGGAGTTTCACCAGGGGGACGTAGCGCGTGGGAGGATCACGATATTCCCCCCAGTTCCCCCTCCCCCCTGAACAGGCGCCCCAAAAGACCAGAGGAGGCGCTAGTGCAGCGACCAGGACACATACCCACATCCGGCTTCCCACCCACACACACAGCCAATTGTGTCTGTAGGGACATCTGACCAAGCCAGAGATAACACAGGGATTCAAACTGGCGAACCCCACGTTGGTAGGCAACGGAATAGACCGCCATGCTACCCGGACGCCCCGGTCTTAGTACGCACATCTTTAAAGGCCTGCAGTGATTGCTTGTCAAATCCATTGATACATATCAGTAGCAAATGAAAATGTATTTCTATACTTGGCTATCCATCATGGCTAATGGTGGCCATCTTTATCTTTATTCATGAGCCAGCGGGATCTGTACCGGCACACTGTGACACAGTAGGGATGACGGCGCAACATCAGGCAGTCACGTTTCAGGCATGAACTCAACATTTCCAATAAATACAAAGCAAATATTAAAAAAAAGGCCAAGCAGCATCTTGGTTGCTGAGCCGGCCGGGGAGCAGTCTATGGGACATGGATACGGCCCCTCTAGAGACAACGTGTCTTTCATCCGGCGCAGCCTCCACAGAAGGGGCCTGCTTTGTGTGTGGGCCGCTGGCCCATTTGAATGTGATGAGTGGGCTGTCGACAATGAGCGGAGGGGTTGGGCCGGGCACGGCCCAGGAGGATGGACAAAGACAGTGACTGTGCAACAAAAACAAAAAAAAAACAACAACAACACAATGCTCTCTAACGCACCATTACCGTTGGAAATCAAGTGTTTCCAAAGGGCAGTTTTGATAACTGTCGAGTCTTTCTTCTGCATTCACTTGTGGTGACGATCCTTATCATAATTCAAACCACAACGAGCGACACGGCGATTGCAGAGAGAACCACAACTGTCGGACCACACCCTCATGGAGGAGAAACACACACACACACACACACACACACCGCTAGACACACAGGGTCTGAATCAACAACACTGGGTTTTACATGTTGACGTCTGGGAGAAACCACTGGCTTGTATTGAAGCAAAAACAGGAATCAAAATGCTACAACAGCTTTACGTGTTTCACATCTGACTCCTTTTTCACGGGGAATCTTTCACCCGACACGACCTGCCTAGCGTATCAGCTGGCAGGTTAGGCCTCATGGCGGCGTGCTGTTAGACTCTCTGAACGCAGGCCGAGGTGTTCACCATCATTTTAGTTGACGATTAATTGTCATACAAATAATCACGATTAACGATTTGTCTTTTTTTTGGGGGGGGGGGGGTTCTCCCCAATTGTACTTGGCCAATTACCCCACTCTTTCGAGCGGTCCCGGTCTCTGCTCCACCCCCCTCTGCTGATCCGGGGAGGGCTGCAGACTACCACATTCACCTGACAGTGAGGAGTTTCACCAGGGGGACGTAGCGCGTGGGAGAATCACGCTATTCCCTCCCCCCCCAGCGGACGCCATGACCGACCACAGGAGGCGCTAGTGCAGAGCCCTAGAAAGAGAGAGTTGCGTCAATGAGGGGTCAGAACGCGAGAGGGTCACGTGGTTCATGTAGCCGCCGAATAGTTCCAAACGAAGCTTGGCGGCTCATTTAAATGAACTGCTTAGCCGCGATTTCTGGTAACGACTAACCAATATGTTCAGATATATATATCTATATCTATATCTATATATATATATATAGATAGATAGATAGATAGATAGATATAGATATATTCCAACGTGACACATATTCTATGCGCACTGTTTGGAACTATCCGGGGCTCCCATGATCCGCCGTTGCTGTGGCCCATTGCCGTCTACGGAGTTGACGTAACGCTCTCCTTCTAGGGCTCTGCCATGACCGACCAGAGGAGGCGCTAGCGCAGCGACCAGGACACATACCCACTTGCGGCTTCCCACCCACAGACACGGCCAACTGTGCCTGTGTGGACGCCCAACCAAGCTGGAGGTAACACGGGGATTCGAACCTGCGATCCCCATGCAGGTAGGCAACGGAATAGACCACCACGCCACCCGGACGCCGTAATTTGAGTAAATGTTGGTCATTTGTGCTTATCTCTGAAGCGGAAACGTCAGTAAGACTCCAAAGTCCCATACAGTCCACTGTGTTTTGGAGAAGTTAAAAGCGGACTGGGCAAAGAATATTGGCAGAGCATCAAAGTGAACCACCAATCTCACCCAGCTAAGCTGGTCACCTGTCTGGACCAGTATAATGGCTCCTTCATAGCGAGCGAGGGCTTGCCCAGCAGGCCCTGCCGGGGCATGGTGAGCCAGTGCAGCCGCTGCACCAGACCTGTTGTCTGTGCAGAAACATTCCTTCAACCCCGTCCTCACACTCGGTCCGTTTCAGTACCGACGCAAAGCAAACGCATGTCGGGTATATTATTAACTCTCATGTGCAATTAGCACCGCATTCTTCTTGCCCAACCACCGAATAATCCTAAACCTACGTTCTTGCTTTTATTGCACCTTCATGTGTTTTGTTCTTACAATAGATTTCAGAACCAGAAGTTGCCTCGTAAGCCTCCTTCGTCACGATGAAGACGTTCCATGTCTGTTGTTTGGAGTACCCTGAAGGTACACAAGCTCATGTATCATGAACAGCGGGAAGCTTCCATCTCCACTTTTATGCTTTATTTAAGAATAACTGACAGCTGACTCATGAGAAAATGTTCTACTGACATGGCACTGTATGAGGTCAAGTGCACACTAATCATCATATTAAGCAAGCCACCACCCATGCAAACGCACGCGCACACACACACACACACACACACACACACACACACACACACACACACACTATTGTGGTGTGAAGATTTAAGCATCTGACTAATGGAACTTGCAACAAAAACGTGAATTAAGATACTTAACAGGCATCCAGTACTATGAATGTGGTTTGCTGCCTTTTCCATGCTTTACTGTGAAACTTATGTTTCAAAAAGCAAAAAAAAAAAAAAAACACACACAAAAAAAACACACAAAAACAAACCTAACAACACAAAGAAAATCCTGTCTTCTATTCTATAACCACATCTCTGTGTTTTGTTTATACGTGTTTTGCATGGAAACCTCTAACACATTTGATATGAATAAGTATCTCATTGACTGTTCAAAGCGTCACATGGATATCAGCTTCAGGGCTCTCTGTGCGATCTCACCGACTGACAAAACTACCACAACAGCAACAAAACCAGTTCTGAACAACGTTCTCCCAGACTGGTCCTCAACATAACTCATCTAGGCCACGGCTGTCGTCACCGGTCGGCACACCAAGTAAGAACGGAAAGCGGTGTAAAAAAATATAGTAAGGGTTAGTATGTTTCAACCATGTACTCAAAATCCCTGAATATCTACTGATCTATGTGCTTTTTGGCTGAATGCTGCTCACAATGATGGCAACTGGAGACAAAAATCACAAATCACAGACAAAAACATAAGTCGAACACACCCAATACACCAACGCTGGCCTTTCACCCGAAACCGTGCACATTTTTGTTTTCTGTGACATGCAAGACATGTAACGTATAACCTGGAACCTCCTTCCTCTCCATCCTCTAGCTCTCACACAGGCTCGTACCCAGGTCAGATTACTGATTCGAGGTTGCTGCAGTCCATCAACACTGTTAACCATTTTCTTAGTTCATCCCAGAAAAACAAAGGTTGAGGAAGTCTTGCCACATGGATGTGCAACCGCTAGCACAAACAACTTGAACATTTTTCTACCATGAGGTGTCTGATCTAAACAAAGTTCATGGATAGGCTGTGGGACTGTTTCCCGTGTAATCACTAACATGCCGAACATTTAGAAATTAGAATCGGAATATTCATTCAGAGGTATTGGACTACATATTGTGAAATGACAGTAAAATTAAGAGGTATCTAACCATCTAACGTGTACAACAAGTTGCAGTCTTTGCACCAGTAAAATATGAAGCTTCACTGCGTGTCACAGGCCTGCAGCCTGCCTCGAGACAAGCCTTTCAGATTCCAATTGATGCTCCATCATGTGATCCCATTAGAGTCCATTCAAGGCAGTTAAGTCTTCCCACAGCTGACAGTCTCCACTGGCTGCAGCACTCAGCAGCTGAGAGAGCGTGCTAAAGTGTGCACATAACAGAGCGGGGAACAGCCTACTACACTGTACCACTTATTTGCCATTTATTTTTCTGCTTCATGTCCGACTGTGTGGCTGCTATTTTCAGATAAACTGCAGGTCTCCTCATCCAGGACTGTATACAGACAATTTTTTTCCATATAATACCGACAGAATACATTGCTGCTGCAAGGACATAGATATAGATGTGTACTGTATGTTCCATATATGTAATTTAAAGTGCATAGATGTTCCATATATGTAATATAAAGTGCATAGATGTTCCATATATGTAATTTAAAGTGCATAGATGTTCCATATATGTAATATAAAGTGCATAGATGGTCCATATTTGTAATATAAAGTGCATAGATGTTCCATATATGTAATATAAAGTGCATAGATGGTCCATATTTGTAATTTAAAGTGCATAGATGTTCCATATTTGTAATATAAAGTGCATAGATGTTCCATATATGTAATATAAAGTGCATAGATGTTCCTATTTAAGGCCCAAAATAGGAAAAGCCTCATGAACTGATATTAGCTGATGATGTGGCTGCTAGTTATTTGCCTGTTAGTCAGGGGCTGTCAGGCTGGTTTGAGGACTCAAGCATGAGCCCAAGTTAGACTCCAAAAAAAAAAAAAAAAATCAGACTCGAACACTACTGAACACCAGATAGTGAAGACGGTTCAGATCTTCCAATGAACAGCAGGAAATCATCGAGGGAAATATATATATACATATATACACAAGTGTTTGAATGTCTTCTTCTAACGAAAGGGCAATATCCACACAGACTAATCTAAATGCCCCTTCATAAGCCTGTTGGGACATTGTGGGCTACTTATTTGCCTAAAGTCGCGGATGACACATTTCAATATCTTTCTTTTCCATATCAGACAGGGCGATTTCAAACACACCATGATGTCCAGGCGGCATATAATTACACTTTCCCATCTCAGGAATAAATTAAGAGAAATAAACGCCAAGAACTGTCGGTCAGGTCTGGGTGGGAGGGAGGGTGTGGTGGTGGTGGTGGGGTCTGGGCTGTCAAGACACAGCGGGGGGGGGGGTGGGGGGGCGACCCCCTCATTGTCTAACGTCGAATCGCTGCCCGTCAGAGTCAGTGATGGCGGTTGATTCCCTACCTTTGTATTTCTCCAGCACGTCCTCGTAAGCCTGGAGGTACTCCTTTTCGTCGGTGAGCATGAAGGGCGGCGGGGTGTGCTGAGCCATGGCCGACCGGGTCTCCACGAACCGGGCGCCCAGCAGCCGCGGAGGGAGAGCCGTATGAGGCGGTCGGACACCCAGCAGCCACGGCGCTGTTGTTCCCAGCAAGGACACGCCCCTGTGGCCCACCCTTTGCTCGCGTCCTGACCAATGAGCGACACCGGGCCCGCTCTGGCAAATTCCGCACCCCCAATAGAATGTGTTTCCCATCGATCTGCGGCGTCGCGGGTACGCGCGCCTCTCGTTCTCCTGTAACGAAACTGGAAAACCCTTTTTTCTCGCTGCTGCTGAATGATCAGGGCGGTGTTACGAACAAACTGGCGACACGGGTTTTTACATAGCGACAAGTTAAGCTAGCATATATGATCAAAGCAGGCGAATTACAGCAGCAAAACCCGCCGTCGTGCTTTCGGTCCTTTGTTTATAAGATTGTGCTGTAATGTAAAATACGGTAAAATGTTCAATTTAACAATGAATATGTCTCTATTTGTCATCTCCTTACGGAGACTGGAGCAAAACCAAGGTTCGCCTTACGTGAAGCACACACGGACACACGGGCTAGGGTACATATTCCTTTGGCGATACCAAATGCGTCGTTACGTCGCTAGGTTTCCCCGCCGCTGGGGAGGACGCCAGGCATTCTGTCATCGCAACAAATGCCATCACCGTGTCGGGTGTCTTTGCGCATGCATGTGTCATGCCCGAAAGGTTTGCGCAGCATGTTTGTCTCGTCTGCCTGTGTGTTCAAAGACAATGGCACGCTGTCACGCCTGCGACACAAGTGTGCAACGCAACACAATCTGTGCGAGCTCGCCTACACCACTAAACCTCGACAGACCACATGCAAAGAAAGGGTACAAACGCATCAGCGTCCACCTTCTGAAAATACGCTGCAGCCTAACTGAACCGAGTAAAACGCACATTTTGAAGCAGTAGCCACGTGCTAACATCACACAGATTTGCAAACCTTTTTCTTGGAAGTTTACCCTCAATCACACTTATCGATCATTCCATTAGCCCACATCAGCCAGCCATCGATTAGTATCGGCGGCGTCCCTGAAAGGGCAGGAAGCCCCCGGTAAGATTCCAAACGTCTTTATCAGGAGAGATGGGATACAAGATAACGTCCAGACTCCAGCAACGTTAATACGCGGTCATATCCGAGTCAAACGGGTCCTTCTAAACCCAGTCCCCCTCCCACCTGACGCTCAAGCTTCGTAGTGTTTATTTATTTTTGCTTCAGAGACAATGCACAGCCCGCCCCCCTAAGCGCTGGTTAAAAGGCTCAGCCTGCGCCGGTCTCAGCCCCAAATAAGCCCCCCGGCGACCCCACACGGCGCTCACCGGCAGCCGGATGTGCGCGCGGGGAGCGCAGGCTCCTCGGCGCGAGAGGCTGCACGCTCACCTGCGATCCGGAGCACGGCTCTCTCCGCGGGGTCCAGCACGGAGCCCCCGTGGAACTTCCTCTTGGACCTCTCGTGCCTGGGCAGGTTCCATGGCAACGTGTCCCCGGGGGCCGGCGACGCCGAACCAGATCTGTAGCTGCACTCGTCCTCGTCCGAGAAATCCGCCGACGAAGACATGGAGCAGTGGAGGGACGGGTTTCCCGAACTGGAACTCTGCGGGACAAAAGACACGGAACAAGGCTCGGTTCATGTCAGGCGCGCGCTCGCGGCACATGTCGCATGAAGCCCCGCACACATCGCAGGAGAACATGGCAGGAGAACGTGACAGGAGAACGTGACAGAACATGATAGGAGAACATGACAGGAGAACGTGACAGGAGAACGTGACAGAAGGTGATAGGAGAACATGACAGGAGAACGTGAAGGAGAACGTGACAGAAGGTGATAGGAGAACATGACAGGAGAACGTGACAGGAGAACGTGACAGAAGGTGATAGGAGAACATGACAGGAGAACGTGAAGGAGAACGCGACAGGAGAACATAACAGGAGAACGTGACAGGAGAACATAACAGGAGAACACGACAGGAGAACATAACAGGAGAACACGACAGGAGAACATAACAGGAGAACGTGACAGGAGAACATAACAGGAGAACGTGACAGGAGAACAAAACAGGAGAACACGACAGGAGAATATAACAGGAGAACGCGACAGGAGAACGTGACAGCAGAACACGGTATTACCATGGCGGTTTGGACTAAAGGCGCGTGATGTCGGCGGACGTTAGGCTCGGTACAGCGGGGCGCCGCGCGACAATCAAAAGAAAGGACGGCGGCGCGGGATAAAGGCGACGTGAGATCGGCCGCATCATGGCTCCCCCGCCAGGCCGGGGGCCGGACTTACCGCCGCGTACATGGAGACGCCCGTCGGACGGTGAGCAGCCTGATCCGCCGGCTTCCTCGCGCATCTGCGCGTCAATTAAAGGTAGTGCCACGCCCTTCCAGGGATGCTCGGGGTAACGCGTCCCCCGCCCTCGCTCCTCCTCCTCCTCCTCCTCGCAAGACCGGGATTCAGGACGACGTCGGTTCTCCGGAGAGATGTGCCGGGGATGCAGGAGGGGGGGCAGAAGGGCAACAGTCTGCACGCGTCTCCGCCTCACACAATAGCGCCTGCCGGGCCGCATCACAGCCGCGGTGTTACAGCGCCATCCTCCTCACGCCGTGCTGAACACCACGTCTGGAGGAGGGGGGAGGAGGCAGGCAAACATGTCTGCCAGGTAGGCGGCAGCCCAGCGAGACCGCCTTGTGTCTGGGCTCTACAAGCCCGCTCGTCCCTCAACCCCGTGTTCCTACCCGAGCCTGGTCTTACCTGTGGTACCGTAGCGTTTCAGGCGACTCTTTCACTTCCGGGTTCACGCGTCAGGGTGCGCTTGCCGAGACGATGGCGGCTGTGCGGAGCGCACCGCTGCTCTGCCGCGGCTGTTGCTGCGCCCGCGTCTGACTGACGGAGCTCTGTGCAGGTCTGAACAGCGAGCTGTTGCACAGGGAAAAGGGTGAGGCTGCACGAGAGCACCAACACCGCCACCCGTCACGCTGTGCATGGGCACACGTGTAGCCGGGCACTTCGCTCGTGCTGGTTCCCAAAAGGGAGGAAACTAAGAATTCCTGATATCAGCTTTTGTTTGTTAAACTGGCCGACCCCCCCCCCCCAAGGCCAACTTTCGGGATTTTAGGACAGTAGCTGGGCTGTCTTCACAGGGACATGGAGCAGTTTTCGATGTCGTGCTTCACCATGGCGTCCGGGTGGCGTGGCGGTCAACTCCGTTGCCTACCAACACGGGGGTCGCCGGTTCGAATCCCCGTGTTACCTCCGGCTTGGTCGGGCGTCCCTACAGGCACATTTGGCCGTGTCTGCGGGTGGGAAGCCGGATGGGGGTATGTGTCCTGGTCGCTGCACTTGCGCCTCCTCAGGTCGGTCGGGGTGCCTGTTCTGGAGGGGGGGAGGGAATAGCGTGACCCTCCCACGCGCTACGCCCCGCTGGTAAAACTCCCCACTGTCAGGTGAGAAGAAGCGGCTGGCGACTCCACGTGTATCAGAGGAGACATGTGGTAGTCTGCAGCCCTCCCCGGATCAGCGGAGGGGGTGGAGCAGAGACCGGGACGGCTCGTAAGCGTGGGGTAATAGACTCTGTGCATAACTGTAGTCCACTGACTTCCGGTTTCTACTCTGGCGGTCATACCAGTTTCCTGTTTGTTGGCGTGTTTTTGGCGATGCCTGCAGGATTTACCCTGGATAAATGTCAACCACATGCACACAACTGTCCACAAACTTGCACCTGCACCTGCACCTACCAGCACACGGGTGACAAGGTTCAAGTTGTACACATCAAGTTACGTCCACAATTAGGAGGAGTTTTATCATCCTCATAGTTGTGTAAATCCTCATAATCGTAATATGAGGACAGACAGGAAGAACTCACAAGAGCGCAGCGGTAATAATAAGGCCCACCCCTCCTCCCATGAAGTGACGACAGGCCTGTTCCATGTAGGAACGGCCCACTTCCTGCTGAGACCTGCTCTTTCCTTCAGCACTGTACTGAGTGACACGTGTGATGTTTAACAAACGTGTTAATACCATCTGTAACTCGGTGAACAAGTGTGAGAAGAAACACGGCATGTTATGATGAACCGCTGACAAAGTGACCTGGTTATAACAGTGAATAATAGCCTCTCTTTCAAATTCTTACAAAGGAACTCTGATGTAAACACATACACTCATGGGCTAAAACATTATGACCACTCACAGATGAACCGGGTAACACCGACCATCTCCGAACCAGGGCACATGTCGCCAAGGTCTGGGTAGACTGGATGCTAAGAGAACACTCGGTTCTTGTAGTCGACGTGTTGGATGCAGGTGAAATGGGCCAGAGTAAAGACCTGAGCGACTCTGACCAGGACCAAATTATTATGGCCAGACTGGGTCAGAGCATCCCTGTAACAGCAAGGCTTGTGGGGTGGTCCCGGCGTCAGCAGTGGTCCGAGGAGGGACAAACCACAAACCGGCTACAGGGTGTTGGGTGTCCAAGGCTCATCGATGCACGAGGGCAACGGATGCTATCCCGTCTGGTCCGAACCGACAGACGGTCTACCGTGGCCCAAGTCACGGGTCATTTTAATGACGGTTACGGGAGGAATGTGTCACAGTGTGCCCAGGATGACGCCTGTCCACCGTGGAAAGTGCCTACAGTGGACACACGAGCGTCGGAACTGGACCTGGGAGCAGTGGAAGAAGGTCGCCCGGTCCGAGATTTCTTTTAAATCACGTGGCTGGCCGTGTACCTGTGTGCCGTTTACCTGGGTAAATGATGTCCCCAGGATGCCCTGTGGGATGATGAAAGCCGGTGGATGGAGTGTGATGCTCTGGGCAATGTCCTGCTGGGGAAACCCTGGGTCCGGCCATTCACGTGGACCTCAATTTGACACATGCCACCTACCTAAACATCGTTGCAGACCCGGTATGTTCCTTCATGGCATCGGTATCCCCTGATGGCAGAGGCCTCTTCCAGCAGGATAATGCACCCTGCCACTCTGCACACATTGTTCAGGAATGGTTTCAGGAACACGATGAAGTGTCCAAGGTGTTGGCCCGGCCTCCAAATTCTCCAGATCTTAATCCAATTGAGCATCTGTGGGATGTGCCGGACCGACAAGTCTGATCCACAGTGGCTCCACCTCACAACTTACAGGACTTGAAGGGTCTTCTGCTAATGTTTTGGTGCCGGCACAGGACACCTTCAGGGGTCTCGCAGAGTCCATGCCTCGGTGGGTCGGCACTGTTTTGGCAGCTTGTGGAGGACCAACAGCACATTAGGCAGGTGGTCATAATGTTTTGGCTCATCTGTGTATCTAAATACCCTCAAACATTTACACGCCGACATGTGTGTATCATATGAGCTGATCTAAGATGGTCCGTCCACATAAAGGGCGACAAAGGTGAAATTGTAATGAAAGCTGATGAGACTCATTTACATCGTCGTGAATTTGAAGTCCGCTTACTGCAAAATAGAATCAGAGAAGACAAGGACGTCATCGCTGAAACGAACATGGTGAGAGTTATGGATTTCATGGTGACACCAAGCGCCTTTTACCTTTTCTGTTTCCATGCCGGTGTGCCCTGCCCTCCTCTGCTGCTTCTTATAACCAGCAGAAAGCACCACCTTACCAAAACACACCAATCTGCAGTTGCTTGGACCAAATCAGGCTTTACTCTTCAGGACGCGTCCCAGCCGGCTTACAGGTCCCTCTTCATTAAGGCGGTAGAGCATGCATCCTGAAACGTTGACATGGCTTATATGTGCTGAAACTACAAATGCAACTACGTTATGCCCCCTGCACAGTGGACAGGGAGAGACTCCTACCTCTGACAATGAGAAGCCAGCAGTGTCGGTGTCTCCCTGACACTGGCTAGTGCTATACAGCGACTTCCTAACAACAGGAAGTGGAGGACTGGAATGAGAGGGAGGACAGTGGAATGGTGAGGATGCCAGGAGTAGAGGTGATGAAGGTGGATGAGTTTAAATACTTGGGGTCAACTGTCCAAAGTAACGGGGAGTGCAGGAGAGAGGTGAAGAAGAGGGTGCAGGCAGGGTGGAGTGGGTGGAGAAGAGGGTGCAGGCAGGGTGGAGTGGGTGGAGAAGAGTGTCAGGAGTGATGTGTGACAGAAGGGTACCAGCAAGAGTTAAAGGGAAGGTTTACAAGATGGTGGTGAGACCAGCTATGTTGTATGGTTTGGAGACAGTGGTGCTGATGAAAAGACAGGAGGTGGAGCTGGAGGTGGCAGAGATGAAGATGATGAGATTTTCACTGGGAGTGATGAAGAAGGACAGGATTAGGAACGAGTATATTAGAGGGACAGCTCAGGTTGGACGGTTTGGAGACAAAGCAAGAGAGACAAGATGGAGATGGTTTGGACATGTGTGGAGGAGAGATGCTGGGTATAGTGGGAGAAGGATGCTGAATATGGAGCTGCCAGGGAAGAGGAGAAGAGGAAGGCCAAAGAGGAGGTTTATGGAGGTGGTGAGGGAGGACATGCAGGTGGCTGGTGTGACAGAGGAAGGTGCAGAGGACAGGAAGAGATGGAGACGGATGATCCACTGTGGTAGTAGTAGCCAAAGGTAGTAGTAGGAGGAGGAGGAGGAGGAGGAGGAGGAGGAGAACATTGAGGAAAACAGGTGTATTATGTCACTGGATGTTTGTCTTTGCCCACACAAGACCTTTCCTGGAGCTCTTGCGCGTCCAGAAATCTCAGGTGTTGCTTTTCTTTTGGTGCGGGTCATTTATTATAACCAGCGGTCATTTTTACTTTATAATAAATACTGTCAAACAGAAGTCAATTATAATAAATAATGTCACACAGAAGTCAATTATAATAAATAATGTCACACAGAAGTCAATTATAATAAATACTGTCACACAGAAGTCAGTTATAATAAATACCGCCACACAGAAGTCAGTTATAATAAATACCGTCACACAGAAGTCAGTTATAATAAATACCGTCACACAGAAGTCAGTTATAATAAATACCGTCACACAGAAGTCAGTTATAATAAATACCGTCACACAGAAGTCAGTTATAATAAATACCGTCACACAGAAGTCAGTTGGTCTTTTTGTGCTCACGGCTGAGCTCAAAAGCAGCACCACACGACTGCTGGGCTGAGAAAGCAGTAAGCAAAAGGAGAAGACATTAATTCTGTCCTTCCTCCACCGCAACCTATTTATGGTGCTCAGCACCACCATAAACAGGACAAATAAACAAATAAATGAATGTAATTTGGAAAGGATGATGATGATGATGATGATGATGATGATGATGATGATGATGATGAAACACAAATGGCAGAATGGATAACTGCACACATACTGATATTCCCCACTAACTGTTAGCTACGGCCGTCCCTGCAGTAAGGAGGAACCCTGATTGCCGTGCGTCTTACTGTATATTCTCCTTCCCGCCCCACACTCCACCCAGGCCCGGGGCAGGCCCGGGGCAGGCCCGGGACAGGCCTGGGACAGGCCTGGCCATACGCCACATCCGGTCTGGCACGACAACAATGGATGGACAACGGCAAAAAAAGAGAACGGAACACAAGGTCGGCGGCCTGTCAGTGATCGACTGTGAGACCACTGAGGGATCGAACCAGACCACGAGCCGGTCTGGTTCTGTTCAAAGAGCGAGCTGGGGTCGGGGGGCAATAGAGTGCACGACTGTACGTGTCGTTTCCTGTCGCCCGACACTCCCCCCAGGAGGCCTGTGCCCGATTCCAGGCCTGTTATTCGCTCGTCGGTGTTCCTTTAGCCCTGTGTGGTCCCTCGGGGTAAAAGGGTAAATGCAGGACCACCCAAGCTTGTACCTGCCCCCGCTTACATGCAAGTCCTTACAGTTCGCTGCCCGTGCTTCTACTTCTACTTCTACTTTTACTTTTACTTTTACTTTTACTTTTACTTTGACTACTCTATTGATCCCCGTGGGGAAATTCTCCCTCTGCATTTAAGCCATCCTGGCTGTGTAGCTGGGAGCAGTGGGCGGCCGCCCTGCAGCACCCGGGGACCACCTCCAGCTGGTCTTGCCCTGCCTCGGTCAGGGGCACAGACCGGAGTACTGACCCTGACACGCATGTCTTTCTGATGGTGGGGGGACCCGGAGGAAACCCACCACAGACACAGACCAGAGTACTGACCCTGACATGCATGTCTTTCTGATGGTGGGGGGACCCGGAGGAAACCCACCACAGACACAGACCGGGGTACTGACCCTGACATGCATGTCTTTCTGATGGTGGGGGGACCCGGAGGAAACCCACCACAGACACAGACCGGGGTACTGACCCTGACACGCATGTCTTTCTGATGGTGGGGGGACCCGGGGCACCCGGAGGAAACCCACCACAGACAGACTGGAGTACTGACCCTGACATGCATGTCTTTCTGATGGTGGGGGGACCCGGAGGAAACCCACCACAGACACAGACCGGGGTACTGACCCTGACATGCATGTCTTTCTGATGGTGGGGGGACCCGGAGGAAACCCAGCACAGACACAGACCGGAGTACTGACCCTGACATGCATGTCTTTCTGATGGTGGGGGCACCCGGAGGAAACCCACCACAGACACAGACCGGGGTACTGACCCTGACACGCATGTCTTTCTGATGGTGGGGGGACCCGGAGGAAACCCACCACAGACACAGACCGGGGTACTGACCCTGACACGCATGTCTTTCTGATGGAGGGGGACCCGGAGGAAACCCACCACAGACACAGACCAGAGTACTGACCCTGACATGCATGTCTTTCTGATGGAGGGGGACCCGGAGGAAACCCACCACAGACACAGACCGGAGTACTGACCCTGACACGCATGTCTTTCTGATGGCGGGGGGACCCGGAGGAAACCCACCACAGACACAGACCAGAGTACTGACCCTGACATGCATGTCTTTCTGATGGAGGGGGACCCGGAGGAAACCCACCACAGACACAGACCGGGGTACTGACCCTGACACGCATGTCTTTCTGATGGAGGGGGGACCCAGAGGAAACCCACCACAGACACAGACCGGGGTACTGACCCTGACATGCATGTCTTTCTGATGGAGGGGGACCCGGAGGAAACCCACCACAGACACAGACCGGAGTACTGACCCTGACACGCATGTCTTTCTGATGGTGGGGGGACCCGGAGGAAACCCACCACAGACACAGACCGGAGTACTGACCCTGACATGCATGTCTTTCTGATGGTGGGGGGACCCGGAGGAAACCCACCACAGACACAGACCGGGGTACTGACCCTGACATGCATGTCTTTCTGATGGTGGGGGGACCCGGAGGAAACCCACCACAGACACAGACCGGGGTACTGACCCTGACATGCATGTCTTTCTGATGGTGGGGGGACCCGGAGAAAACCCACCACAGACACAGACCGGAGTACTGACCCTGACATGCATGTCTTTCTGATGGTGGGGGGACCCGGAGGAAACCCACCACAGACACAGACCGGGGTACTGACCCTGACATGCATGTCTTTCTGATGGTGGGAGACCTGGAGGAAACCCACCACAGACACAGACCGGAGTACTGACCCTGACATGCATGTCTTTCTGATGGTGGGAGACCTGGAGGAAACCCACCACAGACACAGACCGGGGTACTGACCCTGACATGCATGTCTTTCTGATGGTGGGGGACCCGGAGAAAACCCACACAGACACGGGGAGAACATGCAAACTCCACACAGAGGACGACCCGGGACGACCCCCAAGGTTGGACTACCCCGGGGCTCGAACCCAGAACCTTCTTGCTGTGAGGCGACCGCGCTGACCACTGCGCCACCGTGCCGCCATATTAATTTGACCTTGTACGCTTGGTTCCTTGTGGGGGTTTTAATGTGTGTAACTTATAATATCATTTGCAATTTGTAATAATTGATTTCATTAGTAATCATTTCCTTTGTGAGCACGTACTCTGTGTTATTGTTGTCAGACTCAAAACAAGTCATGCCTTTGGCTGCAGACTTCGTGTTTTCATCTGGGTAAGCGGTGGTCGTAAAGAAATACAACACAATGTTATGAGCGGCCAAGTGTCAGGCAGCCCGGCTGCTCTGCAGGGGCTTTACAGCGCCCCCTGCTGCACAGTAGCGCTCCATGTATCACCATTACTTCTTATTTATTTATTTGTGGACCCCTCCCCCTCCCCCTTTCATCCCCAATTGTACTTGTTTTGTCAATTACCCCACTCTGTCAATTACCCCACTCGTCCCGGCCTCTGCTCCGCCCCCTCTGCTGACCCGGGGAGGGCTGCAGACTACCACATGCCTCCTCCCATACATGTGGAGGCACCAGCCGCTGCTTTTCACCTGACAGTGAGGAGTTTCACCAGGGGGACGTAGCGCGTGGGGGGGGTCATGCTATTCCCCCCAGTTCCCCCTCCCCCCCGGACAGGCATCCCGATCGACCAGGGGAGGCGCTAGTGCAGCGACCAGGACACGCACCCACATCCGGCTTCCCACCCGCAGACACGGCCAGTTGTGTCTGTAGGGACGCCCGACCAAGCCGGAGGTAACACGGGGATTCGAACCGGCGATCTTGGTGTTGGTAGGCACCGCTACGCCACCTTCCGTTTTAACCGAATCGTCGGCTAAGGGCGCGTGATGCAGGGTTTAAGCTCTGTTCTTCTTCTCGTAAAACGTGGCGTGGCAGAGGGGGAGGGAGGGAGGGAGGGGGAGGGGGTACGTACAGGTTTGCGTGTCGGGGTGACCTGCACGGACTGGTAAAACTCCGGCAGGACTCTCTTCTTCACTTTGCGCTTCCTCGCAGCGGAAGCCGAGTCCGGGTCGCTCTCTGGCGCCTCCACCAGGATGGGCTTCTCCTCCGCCGCGCGGGCGCGCGCGACCCTCCTGGTGTGGCGCGGACTGTGCCGGAAGCCCTGCGGAGTAAAGACAGGTGACAAACAGGCGGCATTTTTGTACTTCCGGTTTGTTTTTTTTCCTCTCTTTGTGTTTGTGTTTCGTAATGAGAAGGAGGAGCAAGCCTTAGCTAAGCCGTCACAGCTCTGCAGAAAACCTTTTGTTTGTTTTTAGTTAAAACTATTTTGCTAGCTCAGTTTTGGGGAAAAGTGTGTTACAGGTCAGTGTTGTTTAAGTCCACCTTTAAAATAGTCGCATTTTTGGGTTTGTGTACTTGGTTTAGTAATTTTGTTTCTCATATTCGTTAGGGATAGGATTGGCTAGTAGAGCTGGTTTCCAGGGGCGGATTTTCCAAGGGTACGGGGGGGGGGGGTTAAAGGACCTGCAGTTTGTAGAGGGGGCGCGGGAGAATCGACTCTGTGCGTAACTGTACTCCACTGACTTCCGGTTTCTACCGCAGCGGTCATACCAGTTTCCTGTTTGCTGGCGCGTGCTACTGACGACAATGGCGTATTTTTGGCGATGCCGGCAGGATTTACCATGGATACTTATCAACCACATGCACACAACTATCCACAAGAGTTACCATGGATACATGTCAACCACATGCACACAACTGTCCACACACTTTCACCTGCACCTACCAGCACACGGGTGAACAAGTTGAGCTTTGAGCATGGACACCACACACTTCCTCTACAGGGCACCATTACGAGCCATGTATATGCAGGAGTAGTCTGGGACACACACACACACACACACACACACACACACACATATAGTTATGTGTATATATATATATGTCATGGTTTGTCAGATGGTTTCTCCTCACCAACAGTCACCACATAGCCTGAGCCACCGTCAAAGACTTTGACTGAGAATAGAGTAAATGTGTTATTACTTTTACATTTCTGAGGAAAATGTTTTTTCTTTGCATTTTCACGCCAAAGACTGCTGGGAAAGTGGCGCAGGCCAATAGCATTGATTTATTACTCACCAATTGTCACGTGACTTGTGCATCCCCGAATGTTTATTCTATCCAGCTAGCTGGGCTGCGAATGGTAGCTAGTAAATGAAAAAAGACTAACTTCTGTAGGTGTTACTATAGTTCATTCATTCATTCAGTCATTATCCAAACCGCTTATCCTTACACAGGGTCGCGGGGATGTTGGAGCCTATCCCAGCAGTCACTGGGTGGCAGGCAGGGAGACAGGCAGGGAGACACCCTGGACAGGCCGCCAGACCATCACAGAGCCCACACACCCACACACACACACACACACACACACACACACACAGTCACACCTAGGGACAATGTAGTACAGCCGAGTCACCTGACCTACATGTCTTTGGATTGTGGGAGGAGACCGGAGCCCCGGAGGAAACCCACGCAGACACGGGGAGAACATGCAAACTCCACACAGAGGACGACCCGGGACGACCCCCAAGGTTGGACTACCCCGGGGCTCGAACCCAGGACCTTCTTGCTGTGAGGCGACCGCACTAACCACCGTGCCGCCCAATCTAATCTAATAATAATAATATAATATATTATCGTACGATAAGACAAGGATGTCCAATTTGCCCCTTTTTATTCCTTCTTGTCACACGAATTATGGCTGTAAATATTTAAAAAAAAGGTAAATTCCCAGGTATTATGACCTTAAATAGAGAATTTAAATTATCCCAGCTGGCTGGTGATACAACAATAGTTCTATCTAATAGACATGAAGTGACGAAAGCAGTTAGACATATTGAGGAATTTTCTGCTGTGTCAGGTTTGAGAATGAACTTGAGAAATCTGTTCTACTACCACTCAAGCAGCGTGACCTATCAGAAGCGAGTGGTATCCCTGTGAAGAACACGGTTACATACCTGGGTGTTGTCATCGATAAGAATGAAAAACTTCGCAGTAACTTAAACTTCAGGCCTACAGTTGAACAAGTAACGAAAAGCTTGAATATGTGGTTGATGAGAGCGCTTTCATGGAATGGTAGAGTTTTGTTGCCTAAAGCTGGAGGAATATCCACATCCGCTTGTGTGTCCTTATCACGGGAAGTGCCTACTGGAATATATAAAAAAGATTTTTAAAATTTTATGATTTTTTATTTTATACATTATAGAATTATTAGTTATTATAATTAGATAACATTTCTACTACTACTACATAACATTATATAAAATTAATTATATAACATAATTGTGTTATCCTCTTTCAGTGTTGTGTTGTGTAAATTGTGTGAACACAACATCAGAGAGATCCTCCTCTGGTGCTCTCCCTGAGGGTTCTTCCCAGTCTTTCTCCCTGTTAAAGGGTTTTGGGGAGTTGTCCCTTATCAGATGAGAGGGTCTACGGACAGGATGTTGTGTTGCTGTGAAGCCCGCTGAGGCTCGTTGGTAATTTGTGATAATGGGCTGTACAAATAAAACTGACTTGACTTGATTTGACTTAAGTGAGGAGGAGCAGGATGTCTTCCGGATATAAGCACAAAAGTGGTGCACAGAAAAGAAAAGAAAAGAAAAGCGTGTGGATGAGGGAGAGACATGAGTTTCCAAAGCTGGACTTGTTTAGCCGACAAAGGGCTGGTCATCCAGGAGGAGCTGGTGCCAGCCCTGCCCATTACACTGCTGCTCGTCCTGGCACCCGGTCCAACTTTCAGCCAGTTGGTCAAATGAGGGAGTAATTCAATTTGCATTAATATTTGATCAAGTTCATATTGATGACGGGCTCGTCGTCTATCTATCTATCTGTCTGTCTATCTATCTGTCTGTCTGTCTGTCTGTCTGTCTGTCTATCTGTCTATCTATCTATCTATCTATCTATCTATCTATCTATCTATCTATCTATCTATCTGTCTGTCTGTCTGTCTGTCTGTCTGTCTGTCTATCTATCTATCTATCTATCTGTCTATCTGTCTGTCTGTCTGTCTGTCTGTCTGTCTGTCTGTCTGTCTGTCTGTCTGTCTATCTATCTATCTATCTATCTATCTATCTATCTATCTATCTATCTATCTATCTATCTATCTATCTATCTATCTATCTATCTATCTATCTATCTATCTATCTAACCAACCAACCAACCAACCACCCACCCACCCACCCATCCATCCATCTATCCATCCATAAATTCATCCCTCCCTCTATCTATCTATCTATCTATCTATCTATCTATCTATCTATCTATCTATCTATCTATCTATCTATCTATCTATCTATCTATCTATCTATCTATCTATCTATCTATCTATCTATCTATCTATCTATCTATCTATCTATCTATCTATCTATCTGTCTATCTGTCTGTCTGTCTGTCTGAATGTCTGTCTATCTATCTATCTATCTATCTATCTATCTATCTATCTATCTATCTATCTATCTATCTATCTATCTATCTATCTATCTATCTATCTATCTATCTATCTATCTATCTATCTATCTATCTATCTATCTATCTATCTGTCTGTCTGTCTGTCTGTCTGTCTGTCTGTCTGTCTCTTGATATCTGTGTGAGCACCCGTGTGAGACCATGGGCAGGGTGAGGTAAGTGTGATGTATTTACTCAGTTATAAACTCTTGCAGGAGCCGCTGACGTAGGCGACACACGTGGGGGTCCAACGTGTTCGACCAATAAGACATGAACCAAGTAGAGTAGACTTGTGAGAAGCTGGGATGAGATGGTCTACTACAACACTGTCACCTTCAGTCTAACCCACACCTCCATCACTGTCCTCTACAGCTACACCCCTTTATATCCTTTATACATGGACACCTCCATCACTGTCCTCTACATCTACACCCTTTATATCCTTTATACATGGACACCTCCATCACTGTCCTCTACCTCTACACCCCTTTATATCCTTTATACATGGACACCTCCATCACTGTCCTCTACATCTACACCCCTTTATATCCTTTATACATGGACACCTCCATCACTGCCCTCTACATCTACACCCCTTTATATCCTTTATACATGGACACCACCATCACTGTCCTCTACATCTACACCCCTTTATATCCTTTATACATGGACACCACCATCACTGTCCTCTACAGCTACACCCCTTTATATCCTTTATACATGGACACCTCCATCACTGTCCTCTACAGCTACACCCCTTTATATCCTTTATACATGGACACCTCCATCACTGTCCTCTACATCTACACCCTTTATATCATTTATACATGGACACCTCCATCACTGCCCTCTACATCTACACCCCTTTATATCCTTTATACATGGACACCTCCATCACGGTCCTCTCCATCTACACCCCTTTATATCCTTTATACATGGACACCACCATCACTGTCCTCTACATCTACACCCCTTTATATCCTTTATACATGGACACCTCCATCACTGCCCTCTACATCTACACCCTTTATATCATTTATACATGGACACCTCCATCACTGTCCTCTACAGCTACACCCCTTTATATCCTTTATACATGGACACCACCATCACTGCCCTCTACATCTACACCCCTTTATATCCTTTATACATGGACACCTCCATCACTGCCCTCTACATCTACACCCCTTTATATCCTTTATACATGGACACCACCATCACTGTCCTCTACATCTACACCCCTTTATATCCTTTATACATGGACACCTCCATCACTGCCCTCTACATCTACACCCCTTTATATCCTTTATACATGGACACCTCCATCACTGTCCTCTACACCTACACCCCTTTATATCCTTTATACATGGACACCACCATCACTGTCCTCTACATCTACACCCCTTTATATCCTTTATACATGGACACCTCCATCACTGCCCTCTACATCTACACCCCTTTATATCCTTTATACATGGACACCTCCATCACTGCCCTCTACATCTACACCCCTTTATATCCTTTATACATGGACACCACCATCACTGTCCTCTACATCTACACCCCTTTATATCCTTTATACATGGACACCCCCATCACTGCCCTCTACATCTACACCCTTTATATCCTTTATACATGGCCACCTCAATCACTGTCCTCTACATCTACACCCCTTTATATCCTTTATACATGGACACCTCCATCATTGTCCTCTACATCTACACCCTTTATATCCTTTATACATGTACACCTCCATCACTGTCCTCTACATCTACACCCTTTATATCTTTTATACATGGACACCTCCATCACTGTCCTCTACATCTACACCCTTTATATCATTTATACATGGACACCTCCATCACTGTCCTCTACATCTACACCCTTTATATCTTTTATACATGGACACCACCATCACTGCCCTCTACATCTACACCCCTTTATATCCTTTATACATGGACACCCCCATCACTGCCCTCTACATCTACACCCCTTTATATCCTTTATACATGGACACCACCATCACTGTCCTCTACATCTACACCCCTTTATATCCTTTATACATGGACACCTCCATCACTGCCCTCTACATCTACACCCCTTTATATCCTTTATACATGGACACCTCCATCACTGCCCTCTACATCTACACCCCTTTATATCCTTTATACATGGACACCTCCATCACTGTCCTCTACATCTACACCCTTTATATCCTTTATACATGGACACCACCATCACTGCCCTCTACATCTACACCCCTTTATATCCTTTATACATGGACACCTCCATCACTGTCCTCTACATCTACACCCTTTATATCCTTTATACATGGACACCTCCATCACGGCCCTCTACATCTACACCCTTTATATCCTTTATACATGGACACCTCCATCACTGTCCTCTACATCTACACCCTTTATATCTTTTATACATGGACACCACCATCACTGCCCTCTACATCTACACCCCTTTATATCCTTTATACATGGACACCACCATCACTGCCCTCTACATCTACACCCCTTTATATCCTTTATACATGGACACCTCCATCACTGTCCTCTATATCTACACCCCTTTATATCCTTTATACATGGACACCTCCATCACTGCCCTCTACATCTACACCCCTTTATATCCTTTATACATGGACACCTCCATCACTGCCCTCTACATCTACACCCCTTTATATCCTTTATACATGGACACCTCCATCACTGTCCTCTATATCTACACCCCTTTATATCCTTTATACATGGACACCTCCATCACTGCCCTCTACATCTACACCCCTTTATATCCTTTATACATGGACACCTCCATCACTGCCCTCTACATCTACACCCCTTTATATCCTTTATACATGGACACCTCCATCACTGTCCTCTACATCTACACCCCTTTATATGCTTTATACATGGACACCTCCATCACTGCCCTCTACATCTACACCCCTTTATATCCTTTATACATGGCCACCTCCATCACTGTCCTCTCCATCTACACCCCTTTATATCCTTTATAAATGGACACCTCCATCACTGTCCTCTACATCTACACCCCTTTATATCCTTTATACATGGACACATCCATCACTGCCCTCTACATCTACACCCCTTTATATCCTTTATACATGGACACCTCCATCACTGCCCTCTACATCTACACCCCTTTATATCCTTTATACATGGACACCACCATCACTGCCCTCTACATCTACACCCCTTTATATCCTTTATACATGGACACCACCATCACTGTCCTCTACATCTACACCCCTTTATATCCTTTATACATGGACACCACCATCACTGTCCTCTACATCTACACCCCTTTATATCCTTTATACATGGACACCTCCATCACTGCCCTCTACATCTACACCCCTTTATATCCTTTATACATGGCCACCTCCATCACTGTCCTCTCCATCTACACCCCTTTATATCCTTTATAAATGGACACCTCCATCACTGTCCTCTACATCTACACCCCTTTATATCCTTTATACATGGACACATCCATCACTGCCCTCTACATCTACACCCCTTTATATCCTTTATACATGGACACCTCCATCACTGCCCTCTACATCTACACCCCTTTATATCCTTTATACATGGACACCACCATCACTGCCCTCTACATCTACACCCCTTTATATCCTTTATACATGGACACCACCATCACTGTCCTCTACATCTACACCCCTTTATATCCTTTATACATGGACACCTCCATCACGGCCCTCTACATCTACACCCTTTATATCCTTTATACATGGACACCTCCATCACTGTCCTCTACATCTACACCCCTTTATATCCTTTATACATGGACACCACCATCACTGCCCTCTACATCTACACCCCTTTATATCCTTTATACATGGACACCTCCATCACTGCCCTCTACATCTACACCCTTTATATCCTTTATACATGGACACCTCCATCACTGTCCTCTACATCTACACCCCTTTATATCCTTTATACATGGACACATCCATCACTGCCCTCTACATCTACACCCCTTTATATCCTTTATACATGGACACCTCCATCACTGCCCTCTACATCTACACCCTTTATATCCTTTATACATGGACACATCCATCACTGCCCTCTACATCTACACCCCTTTATATCCTTTATACATGGACACATCCATCACTGCCCTCTACATCTACACCCCTTTATATCCTTTATACATGGCCACCACCATCACTGCCCTCTACATCGCCTACACCTTGTAGATAGCCTAGTTATCATAACTAGTTATCATAACATTCCTACCTTTGGTTGCTTAGGAGTATCCAGCTTCTGTTGAGTCAAGATGCTTTGACTAGTTATGGCAGGGAGGTGCCTTGCTTGCTATATGTAGGTAAACATTACACATGGAAAACCACGTGACAGATCTCAAGATCCTTTGACCCTGTATACACAAACTTGAGATATGAGAGCTAATGTTACACATTAACCTGTCACTTCCTTATTCTTTTTCCCCGTTCCTTCAGCGGGTTATCTGAAAGAGCTGCTTGTCGTTGGAGTGAACCCACTGGTGACGTGGCAGAAACAGCTGGGCAGGAAGGTACCGTCCAAAACACTACTGGCTATAAAGCATGGGGTGGTAGTGATTAGGGAGAGAGGATCCGGGGTTCGGCCCTGTGATGGTGAGGGCACACCCTGCCGAAGTATCCTTGAGCAAAACAAAGGTTCCGTTCCAGCCCCGGAGGAAGTGCTCTGCTCCGTAGCTAACTTCATCTGCCTGTGGGAGGGGTCAAAGTTCACGTGGAAACAAGCAGAATAAACAAGCAAACAAGCAAATCTTCTTTGGAGATGAATACAGCATTACACACACGCACACACACACATGCACACACGCACTCAATTATTATGCCGCAACTCTCCATGTCACATTCCAGCTGCCCCGGTCTGCAGGCCGCAGGTTCTGTTTACTTGAAGGTGGGACGAATAAGTAAAGGGACTCTGTTGTGGCTCGATGGTCTACTGGGTCTGTCCCTGAGGATGTGTGCAAGCATCAGCACCATTACTTTTTCCTTTTTCTTTTTGTTGCTGTGTTTTGGGTGGATGCACTTATTGTTAGCATGTATTTTTAATCTGTACTGTGGGTTGTAGCGCAAAGTGGTTCGCCTCATGGGGACATGTTGGAGTTACTACCGCTGCTGCTGCTAGAGAGGGCTTTTAGAGTGGAAACAGTGTTCGGGGTGACTTCCGGTGTGTGTGGATGTTTGAGTTACTAGTGCTGCTGCTGCTAGAGAGGGCTTTTAGAGTGGAAACAGTGTTCGGGGTGACTTCTGGTGTGTGTGGATGTTTGAGTTACTAGTGCTGCTGCTGCTAGAGAGGGCTTCTAGAGCAGAAACAGTGTTCGGGGTGACTTCCGGTGTGTGTGGATGTTTGAGTTACTAGTGCTGCTGCTAGAGAGGGCTTTTAGAGTGGAAACAGTGTTCGGGGTGACTTCCGGTGTGTGTGGATGTTTGAGTTACTAGTGCTGCTGCTAGAGAGGGCTTTTAGAGTAGAAACAGTGTTCGGGGTGACTTCTGGTGTGTGTGGATGTTTGAGTTACTAGTGCTGCTGCTGCTAGAGAGGGCTTCTAGAGCAGAAACAGTGTTCGGGGTGACTTCCGGTGTGTGTGGATGTTTGAGTTACTAGTGCTGCTGCTAGAGAGGGCTTTTAGAGTGGAAACAGTGTTCGGGGTGACTTCCGGTGTGTGTGGATGTTGGACTTACTAGTGCTGCAGCTGCTAGAGAGGGCTTTTAGAGTGGAAACAGTGTTCGGGGTGACTTCCGGTGTGTGTGGATGTTGGACTTACTAGTGCTGCTGCTGCTAGAGAGGGCTTTTAGAGTGGAAACAGTGTTCGGGGTGACTTCCGGTGTGTGTGGATGTTTGAGTTACTAGCGCTGCTGCTGCTAGAGAGGGCTTTTAGAGCGGAAACAGTGTTCGGGGTGACTTCCGGTGTGTGTGGATGTTTGAGTTACTAGTGCTGCTGCTGCTGCTAGAGAGGGCTTTTAGAGTAGAAACAGTGTTCGGGGTGACTTCCGGTGTGTGTGGACGTTTGAGTTACGAGTGCTGCTGCTGCTAGAGAGGGCTTTTAGAGTAGAAACAGTGTTCGGGGTGACTTCCGGTGTGTGTGGACGTTTGAGTTACGAGTGCTGCTGCTGCTAGAGAGGGCTTTTAGAGTAGAAACAGTGTTCGGGGTGACTTCCGGTGTGTGTGGATGTTTGAGTTACTAGCGCTGCTGCTGCTAGAGAGGGCTTTTAGAGTAGAAACAGTGTTCGGGGTGACTTCCGGTGTGTGTGGACGTTTGAGTTACTAGTGCTGCTGCTGCTAGAGAGGGCTTTTAGAGTAGAAACAGTGTTCGGGGTGACTTCCGGTGTGTGTGGATGTTTGAGTTACTAGTGCTGCAGCTGCTAGAGAGGGCTTTTAGAGTAGAAACAGTGTTCGGGGTGACTTCCGGTGTGTGTGGATGTTTGAGTTACTAGTGCTGCTGCTAGAGAGGGCTTTTAGAGTAGAAAACAGTGTTCGGGGTGACTTCCGGTGTGTGTGGATGTTTGAGTTACTAGTGCTGCAGCTGCTAGAGAGGGCTTTTAGAGCAGAAACAGTGTTCGGGGTGACTTCCGGTGTGTGTGGATGTTGGAGTTACTAGTGCTGCTGCTGCTAGAGAGGGCTTTTAGAGTAGAAAACAGTGTTCGGGGTGACTTCCGGTGTGTGTGGATGTTTGAGTTACTAGTGCTGCTGCTAGAGAGGGCTTTTAGAGTAGAAACAGTGTTCGGGGTGACTTCCGGTGTGTGTGGATGTTTGAGTTACTAGTGCTGCTGCTAGAGAGGGCTTTTAGAGTAGAAACAGTGTTCGGGGTGACTTCCGGTGTGTGTGGATGTTTGAGTTACTAGTGCTGCAGCTGCTAGAGAGGGCTTTTAGAGTAGAAACAGTGTTCACAGGGTGACTTCCGGTGTGTGTGGATGTTTGAGTTACTACCGCTGCAGCTGCTAGAGAGGGCTTTTAGAGTAGAAACAGTGTTCGGGGTGACTTCCGGTGTGTGTGGATGTTTGAGTTACTACCGCTGCAGCTGCTAGAGAGGGCTTTTAGAGTAGAAACAGTGTTCGGGGTGACTTCCGGTGTGTGTGGACGTTTGAGTTACTAGTGCTGCTGCTGCTAGAGAGGGCTTTTAGAGTAGAAACAGTGTTTGGGGTGACTTCCGGTGTGTGTGGATGTTTGAGTTACTAGTGCTGCTGCTGCTAGAGAGGGCTTTTAGAGTAGAAACAGTGTTTGGGGTGACTTCCGGTGTGTTTGGATGTTTGAGTTACTAGTGCTGCTGCTGCTAGAGAGGGCTTTTAGAGTAGAAACAGTGTTCGGGGTGACTTCCGGTGTGTGTGGTAATCCCTTAGCTTGAGTATTTCCAAACATTTACGCCTGCTTTCGGTTAGATATGTTTCGTTTGCAGCCATGAAACCATCAAGCTGATTGACAGTTTACTTCCTAAAACTATTATCAAAGATGTGAGGATGAATGAGGGCAAACTACCCCGCGTTTGTAATGGAAATCCAAGGCGCCATCAGCGGGTACTGAACTGCTTGTTCTTGAACGCGCAGGTGCACATTTTGCATTCTTTATCGTCTTCTTGGCCGCTCTTTTACACGACCGGGGTGCTAAAGTAACGCTCAGGAATCAGACGAGGAGGCAACGCCCCTCGAATAAAAACGTTGAGCGCACGAGCCCGTCTTTTATTTTGAAGGGGAACCGATAAACCGGAAATAAGGTTTCTGCAACCTCCCGGCGACTTGCCGACGCAGTGAAGGGGGAATAGAGTGCGGAGGATGACGGGATCGCGGTGCGTGTAGTCGGATTTTCAAACCCTAGCAGCTGGTTTTGGTTTTATTAGTGATCTGCGTGTGTCGAGGCTCGACGCTATACAATCTGCACAGGTTGGAAGAGCCGGATACTGCGAAATCACCCACATCATGTATTAATAACGCATGCGCAATGCGCATATCGTCGTTGGCCCTCAGCAGCGCAGCGATCCGGTCCAGGGTTGAAGTGCAGAGTAAGCGCCGGTGAGGCGTCGCAATGCCCCCGTTATGTGTTGTGGTTGCTGAAACAGTTACTGTAAAGGCTTGATGAGCAGTTCACTGTGGAATCTGTGAGCAATTGTGCATGTGGGTTTGGCCCAACAGACCGGAGTCCGGTAAGAAAAATAAAAGTTTTGCCTACCTCAGACCGAAAGTGATGCGTTCTGAGGCCAACTGGTAGAACAGATCAAAAAGACGGTTAGGACAGGCACACTGTAACATGCTGCACACACCACATGTCAGACAAGCAGAAAAGAGCGGGCGACGGCAACGGGCTCACGGTGCAGCCTAACTCGTGGCCCGGCCCAGGTTTCGGGAGATGCTACAGTTTTAATCCATGCAGCCCTTTCACGCAACGGCACATCGACATCAGCTCTAACCCGCAACATCGGAAGCCTAAACATAAGATAAAAGACGAAGGCTGCTGATATGAACAGTATATGTGTTGGGGATGACGTGACTAGACCGCAGCATCCGCGCCGGGGGAGGGGGGGGGGGGGAGGGGGAGAGGGGGGGGGAGAGATGCGGCTGCACACTCACCGCGGCTCCTCGAGCGTCCGGAGAGCACGGATTTTATCGGATGTTTCCCATCGCGGAGCTTGCGGTGCCAGCAGCAGAAAAAGAGGATGGTGGCTATGGTTCCGAGCAGAAGGAGCAGCAGGAGCAGGACACACTGGATGCTGTACGGCCTCAGCAGCACCAGAAACGCCGCGGCGATCATTGTAAAGGAGCGGCGCAGCAGCAGCGCGGACGCTGCAGACGGCTGGCTCCGCACTCGCCGCTCCGCACTCGCCGCTCCGCACTCGCCGCACTGGGAGCTGGGAGCTTATAACTAGAAGGGAGGCTTTCTCTTTGTGGCGCAGGCTGCCAGGCGCGACGCTGCCCAGCCGCGCACGTCCAAGGTCGGCAACTACGCAGCTCGCGCTGTCTTCATGTCGCTAATGTAAAAGACAATCCGTGACTCAGCAGAGGCGCGTGTTTTGGGGGGGTTTTCCCCCTTCTCCTGCCCCCCCAACAGCAGCGTGCATGCGGGCAGGGGCAGTCAGCATCGCAGCGGGCTGCAGACTAAAAGACGAGAGGCTCTTCTCGACAGCCCACATTCCCAAGTCCGCCTTTATGAAAGTCAGCGCTGAAGTGACGTAGGGCATCACTCGCGGGTCTGCGTGTAGTCTGATAAATCCTGACATGTGCTGTGTCACGCTTCTCCGCTGTTTCAGGGCCAACACCACCCTCCCCCCTCCTCCACCCCCCTCCTCCTCCTCCTCCTCCCTTTCTTTTCTGGGGTATATTGCCGCACAGCTGATTCTTCAGTTTGGGGCACGTTTGGCCTTTCAACATGTTGAAACAATAAACGTGTTTAAGATCTGTTGTGTTCTTTTGTTTGTCTGTGAATGTTGTCGGTCCTCCGGGTCATGGCTGTGTGCAGAGCAGCCGAATCAAAGGGGGAGCTGGACGGCACGACCCGAGGACGCCTGTCCGGGACGAGAGGAGGCGGCACGTCTCCACGGGTATAACAGACCCGGTCCAGTGGCGCCTGCTCGGTCTTGTCCGCTCCAGAAGCTCCGCTAAGCGGTGCGGAACAAACACGCCGCAGCGCAGCTCTCATCGTCCTACACAACACGTCTGATGTTGTGATGCTGTTCCCAAAGGTGTAACCGCAACATGTGACGTAATGACACGTGGTGCTAATGAGCTAAACACTCGGCTAGTAAGGTGTTTGGTAATGACCTGTAATAACCATCCTGTCAGATCAGCACATATAAACCTTCACATGTGTGACATGAACAAGTCACGCTTCTGCCATGATGCTCATGCGCCTCTGGCACGTCCCGTTTCCATGGCAACCACGTTGTTGTTGTTTGGAGAAACGTTGTTGCTCTAAAATGTTGGGTGTGATGTAATGGCACATGTATGTATGAAGGACAGCCACATTTAACTATAACAAATGTGCAAACTGCACATATATAAACCATGTGAATTTGAAATATGTCTTTTTAAATTATTATGAGAAAATGCAAAGTAAAGATTTAATGAAGGTCACCATTTTTATGACTTTATTGTAGAGCGGAAGTTAGAAAGGCCGGGTTGGGGACAAGCCCACAACAGTGAGATGCTGCCACGTTTGAGTTTTCAACAAACTGAAGAAGCATCACACATCTGTTTTTCATAGCCAACACGACCCAACTCTGACCAGTACACTAACTGTTTTGGGGTCCCCCCCTGGGGTCCCCCCCCCCGAACATGAACCCTGGGGACGGCAAAACTCCCTCGACTGAAGAATCACCTCATACTGCTGAATGTGTGGTGGCGGCCCACGTGCCACCACACACGTGCTGCACCTGGTTAAATTCGTGATGTCATGTTCTGGTGCTGAGGAAACGTCCCGCTCTGATCCGGGTTTGGGTCCGAGTGCAGCCGGTTCTGATGTCCTGCATGTGAACCACGACGCCTGTGTCTGTGTGACGCCTCCTCGCAGGTGAACAGGGCAGAGCGAGCCGGAGCTCCGCTCCGCTTCGGCCGGAACCAAATTCATCAACGGCTTCGCCTAGTTAATTAATCAATCAGTAATGAGAGGGAGCGCCAAACGCGTCTCTGTTTTTGTGCGTAATGTCGCAACGCTCGTTTGGTTGCGCCTCCTGCACCGCGCTGCAGGGGGCGCCTCCCTGTGAAAGTAGATGGCGGCATGCACCTTCAATCTTAGTTTGACGTCCGCCAGTAAAACCGAAGAAGAAAGAGCAGCAGGAGGAGGAGGAGCAGGAGGAGGTGGATAAGAAGGAGCAGGAGGAGGAGCAGGAGGAGGAGGAGGTGGATAAGAAGGAGCAGCAGGAAGAGGAGCAGGAGGAGGAGGAGGTGGATAAGAAGGAGCAGGAGGAGGAGCAGGAGGAGGAGGAGGTGGATAAGAAGGAGCAGCAGGAAGAGGAGCAGGAGGAGGAGGTGGATAAGAAAGAGCAGCAGGAGGAGGAGGAGGATAAGAAAGAGCAGCAGCAGGAGGAGGAGGTGGAGGTGGATAAGAAGGAGCAGGAAGAGGAGGAGGTGGGTAAGAAGGAGCAGGAGGAGCAGCAGGAGCAGGAGGAGGTGGATAAGAAGGAGCAGCAGGAAGAGGAGCAGCAGGAGGAGGTGGATAAGAAAGAGCAGCAGGAGGAGGAGGAGGTGGAGGACGTGGATAAGAAGGAGCAGGAGGAGGAGGAGGAGGAGGTGGATAAGAAAGAGCAGCAGCAGGAGGAGGAGGTGGAGGTGGATAAGAAGGAGCAGGAAGAGGAGGAGGTGGATAAGAAGGAGCAGGAAGAGGAGCAACAGGAGGAGGAGCAGGAGCAGGAGGAGGTGGATAAGAAGGAGCAGCAGGAAGAGGAGCAGGAGGAGGAGGTGGATAAGAAAGAGCAGCAGGAGGAGGAGGAGGTGGAGGACGTGGATAAGAAGGAGCAGGAGGAGGAGGTGGATAAGAAAGAGCAGCAGCAGGAGGAGGAGGTGGAGGTGGATAAGAAGGAGCAGGAAGAGGAGGAGGTGGATAAGAAGGAGCAGGAGGAGGAGGAGCAGGAGGAAGAGGTGGATAAGAAAGAGCAGCAGGAGGAGGAGCAGGAGGAGGAGGTGGATAAGAAAGAGCAACAGGAGGAGGAGGAGGAGGTGGATAAGAAGGAGCAGGAAGAGGAGGAGGAGGTGGATAAGAAGGAGCAGGAGGAGGAGGTGGATAAGAAAGAGCAGGAGGAGGAGGAGGTGGAGGTGGATAAGAAGGAGCAGGAGGAGGAGGTGGATAAGAAAGAGCAGCAGGAGGAGGAGGAGGAGGTGGAGGTGGATAAGAAGGAGCAGGAGGAGGAGGAGTAGGAGGAGGTGGATAAGAAGGAGCAGGAGGAGGCGGAGTAGGAGGAGGTGGATAAGGAGGAGGAGGAGGAGGAGGAGGCGGTGGATAAGAAGGAGCAGGAGGAGGAGGAGGCGGACTCCGTGAAAGGGACACTGGGATGGGTGGTAGTGGACCTCGTTGGATGGACGGGGTTTCTGCATCGGCCGGGGTTTAGTGGAGCTCCGCCCCCGCGGTGCGCTCCGTGTGGGAGATCACCCCCTTCACATTTACAGGCAGGGAGGCGTCAAGTCGGTGCGGGGGGTTTTAACAAACCAGCAGCGACCAAACCCAGACGGGGGCCACAAGATGAGCGACCAGTAATAAAGCACAACGAGGGAGGCGGAGGAGCTGAGGAGCAGAGGAGCAGAAACAAACTCCCACAAGCTGCAGTGAAATGTCCCCACAGCTGCAGCAGTTTACCAGTCTCCGTGTTTTCTGAACGCTCAATACTTTCTAGATATGTTGAAAGGTCACTTTTGGAAACGGGAAAGAAAGGTCTACAGGGACTACATTTACATTTACATTTACATGTATGCATACAGAATTTGGCAAATACGGAGATAAAATGTATTGTAAAATATTTGGCGTCAAGTGGTCCCTCTAGGAAACATGCGGAAGAACCAGTAGATGTTCTGATCCACTCGCCAGTCCAGCTGGTGGTGGTAATGCAATACATCGTTGTTTGCCAACCACCAATAAGCCCGAAGAAGAAGAAGAAGATTCGTTTTATTCGAGACTTCAAAAGTAGCAGCGCATCAGCAAAGCCAGTCTACCCTGACACAACAGAGGAGGCCAAGTACACAACATCTAACATGTCAACGACAACGAGAACAAAACAAGGGAACAGAAATGGTTCATTAAAAACAGATAAAAATAAAATAAAATAGCACAAAGCAACATTACAGAGGTTAAACTACATTAAATTGTTCAAATGCAAAGAATAATTTTGGGGCATTTCTGTTTTTCAGACATTTTAGAGATTTGGAAAAAGTTACTAATTGGGTTTTAAAGGCTGCTAAACAGGGGTGCGTTTTGCAATATTTACATTTGTGTATGAAATATTTTGCCAAAATAATCACATTGTTCAACAGGAATTCTGTATTTCTATCCTCCATAAACACTCCAGATTTGACACTTTCTAGTAGAAGTGGAGGTAAAGCACCAGTGCTAGTCTTCATCCACTCATACAAATTATACCAGAAATGATAGTAAGTAAAGCTGCAGTGGGAGAATAAATGATCCGTTGTTTCTATGTCTGTCTTGCAGAACTGACAGAAATTACAGTCTACACTAAAATTTAAACTTATAAATTCACTAGAGGGGTAAATATTAATTATCTTGAAGTGAACCTCTTTGGCTTTTGGGGGGGGTAGGGAATGAAACGTATCTTTTTCTAATTTTATGGGCATTCAAATGTGAGCACGTGTCTAAAATATACTTACTTCTTACAGGGTGAGGATAGCATGTGAGTTTCTGGCTGTGCAGACAAATGCTCACAAGACAAATGCTCACAACACAAATGCTCACAATACTAATAGAAAAAGAGACAAATGCTCACAAATTGTTTTACAATCTTTATTTTTCAAAAAGTCAACTGAACATTCTGTTGCATGTCACATACGACATATCACATAGGCCTGAGCATGTGAGAGGGATCACATCTCCCTGACAAATGAAATGGTGATCTTACAGATAATCATGATAATGAGACTATCAGTTACTGTTTGGTAATACATAATCTTAATTAACCTTTATTCATGGAAAAATATTCCATTGAACAGTCTGTTGCATGTCACAAGAAATATCCCATAGGTCTAGGCATGTAATAGGGATCACAGCGACCTAATTAAGAGATTTTAAAGCAGTGTCTATAGAGGCTTTTGCCAATTTGTGAGCATTTGTCTCTTTTTCTTTTAGTCTTGTGAGCATTTGTCATGGAATCGAGTTTCTGATAAAGAGATTACTGCAGGTTCTGTCGACAAACTTTAAGTTGTCAATCATGAAGGGGTGAAGTGTGGGGCTGCCAGAGGAGTAGATAAGACACTGTGAGACCATCATCTGGAGCTGTGTAGGGACCACACCCGCTACCATGTCATAGACCTTTACACAGGAGGATAAACCCTATTTCAAACACAACTCATTATAATTCAATAAACCGCCTCTGTCATCCATGATGTGTGGAATGGACCACATACCCTTCTGCCACCACCACTCTTCCAAAAACACAGATTTCCCCTTAAACAGGACACACACACAGCTATTATTCCAAACTGGAACCTCATGGGGGGTAACGTTGTGTTTAAACACCAGTTCCCAATATGGCAAAACTCGTTTATGAGAGGCGGGTCAACGTAACGGTATCTTGGACAGTTCAAAATCACAGTTCAAAGGAAACGAAGCAGAAGAAGCAGAGGAAGAAGAAGCAGAAGAAGCAGAAGAAGCAGAGGAAGAAGAAGAAGAAGAAGAAGAAGAAAAGCGACGAAGAAGCAGAAGAAGAAGCAGAGGAAGAAGAAGAAGAAGACGAAGAAGAAGAAGCAGAAGAAGAAGCAGAAGAAGCAGAAGAAGCAGAGGAAGAAGAAGAAGAAGCAGAAGAAGTGAAGAGACGAAGAAGCAGAAGAAGAAGCAGAGGAAGAAGCAGAGGAAGAAGAAGAAGAAGAAGAAGCAGAAGAAGTGAAGAGACGAAGAAGCAGAAAAAGAAGCAGAAGAAGCAGAGGAAGAAGAAGAACACGCAGAAGAAGAAGTGAAGAGACGAAGGATCAGAAGAAGAAGCAGAGGAAGAAGAAGAAGAAGAAGAGTGGTAGGAGGCTTCCTTTTTCCACTTTTTTTTAACCACAAAGAACAAACGTACAAGACATTACAATAAAATACAATTAACGTAACGTAAACTTAATATCGAACACAGGGGTACAACCAATTAGTCAGATGTTAGATTACACTACAGAAATATTAACAGTTCGAAGTGCTGTTTTTGCTTTTACATAAAGTAGTGGTCTTGATGTAGTTTTGCATGTCTATCAAGAATACAGCTAGTTTGGGTTTCCCCTTCCATTTCATGCTATGCACAAAGAATCTGCCAAGAATAATCAATACGTTCATAGCAAACATGGTGTTGGGGTCTTTATCTGTGGGGTTAAATAGAAGCAGGATATCTTGCAAGTGAGAGGTAAGATTGAAAGAGGTTTTCCTAAGAATAAAATGTGATAAATCCGTCCGAAATGCAACAAATCGTTGTTTGCCAACCACCAATAAACCCGAGGAAGAAGAAGAAGCTGGGAGGAGGAGGAGGAGGAGGAGGAGGAGGACGATGGGGAGGAAGAAGTCAAGTCAGGTCGATTTTATTTGTATAGCCCAATAAGCAGAAGAAGAAGAAGCTGGGAGGAGGAGGAGGAGGGCGATGGAGAGGAAGACGAAGTCAAGTCAGGTCGATTTTATTTGTATAGCCCAATAAGCAGAAGAAGAAGAAGCTGGGAGGAGGAGGAGGAGGAGGACGATGGGGAGGAAGAAGAAGTCAAGTCAGGTCTATTTAATTTGTATAGCCCAACAAACAGAAGAAGCAGAAGCGGGGAGGAGGAGGAGGAGGAGGACGATGGGGAGGAAGAAGAAGTCAAGTCAGGTCTATTTAATTTGTATAGCCCAACAAGCAGAAGAAGAAGAAGCGGGGAGGAGGAGGAGGAGGAGGACGATGGGGAGGAAGAAGAAGTCAAGTCAGGTCTATTTTATTTGTATAGCCCAACAAGCAGAAGAAGACGAGTCAAAAGGGCGCATTTAAAGCTCCCCAACAGCAGCATGACAGGTGGAAACGGGGTTTAGGCCGTTAGACGTGAGAAGGACGCAGCTCTCCCTGAATTACTGGGGTAATAAGGGCAGATCAGCAGACACCTGAAAGCCTTGCAGGGACAAGCAGAGGGGGGGGGGGGGCAGAAAGCTGTGGATGGACCGTGACGCAGAGAGCAACAGAACAGCAGCTCGGATGAACCTTGGTCCAACAGGACCATTGCCTGCAGTACCAGCGCGGGTGACGTCACAGTAGAGTTTACATGACTAGAAAAGAAGAACAAAGACGGGGAGTTTATTTTTAACTCACATACAACATGTACTGATGGTTACCACGGTTACGTCCACATCTACACAGAAGAGTTTAGTGGATAAAACGGGAGTCACGTGTATTGCTGCAGAGTTTCATATTAAAGTGGGGGAAAGGATGAAGGAGGGGTCATCGTCGGTCTACACCGGAGAGATGGTTGCCATGTTGTTTAGTGATGCGGCGGATGGAAGCAACAAAGCAGCAGTCATTTGCTCGGACTCGGGCTCCTCCCTAGGCAGGGTGGAGCACAGCCATGCAGGGAGCACGCCACACAGTTTAATACGAGCACAACAAACATTATACGGAGCTCAGACGGTGGGTCTGGCGGTGAAAACGCTGCGAGTGGTGTCAGATGAAATGAAACGGCAGTTAATGTTGCGATGGAGGCCACAAACAAAGCCAAGCATGTTGAATCAGCCGTTAGACTCAGCAAGGCCGCAACCAAAAGCACTTTTGAGCAGAGGTGGAGGGAGAGGTGGCGGAGGCGATGGGAGGAGGAGAGGAAAGGACGGTGGTTTTTGCAGAGTTCGGAGGCAAGTGGGAGAAATGAGGGGTGCAGGAGGAGCAGGACTGGAGGTTTGGGCCTTAAACGGTACCCTTGTGGTGGTTATGGGGCTACATAATGCCCCTTATTGAGGAGCTCTACACCCTAGTCAAAATAGGGGTCACGCAGGCAGGTGCCACTGCTGTGGACAGGAAACAGAACCAGGCAGAGAGAAGGAGTCTGATTGGGAACCTCAGAGAGGAAAAGCCCCAGCAGACGTCCACAGAAGAACTCACAGCGTGTTAGCCAACTTCATTTCAGTAACCTAGAGCAGTGGTTCTCCACCTTTTTGGGGTCCTGGACCCCCTGCGTATTTTTGATCTACCCTGAGGACCCCTCCACCTGATCTTGGGGGAGGGGGGTTGCAATTTGATAGAAACAGTAGAAACTGCATTTTAAATTGCATTATAGCATTTATTCACTCTTTGGGGCAAAAATAAGAGCTTTCAGTTGTAACTTAGATATAGTTAACAAAACAGAATTCTTATGCAGTAACTTTCAGATATATGTAGCAAAACAGAATATGTATTCAGTAACTTTCAGATATATGTAACAAAACAGAATATGTATTCAGTAACTTTCAGATATATGTAACAAAACAGAATATGTATTCAGTAACTTTCAGATATATGTAACAAAACAGAATATGTATTCAGTAACTTTCAGATATATGTAACAACACAGAATATGTATTCAGTAACTTTCAGATATATGTAACAACAGAATTTTTATGCAGTAACTTTTAACAATGCAAACGGGAGCGAGATCTCTTATTAAAATACAATAAATGACACTTGTGAAACAGATGTAATTAGAGAAAAAAGTCCTGTTACCCTTTATAGTTTAGGTAGATAAAGGTCTCAGTCACATTTGAGTAAAATAATCCTATTTCTATAAATGTCATAGGATCTTTTTTTAAAGATATTTTATTTTCACGGACCCCTTGCAATTACACCACGGACCACTAGGGGTCCGCGGACCCCCGGTTGAGAAACACTGACCTAGAAGAACTACTTTGATTGAGAAGATGTTTGGGTTTGTGTTTGTTTTTGTTTTAAATAGACGTTCGGGGCCCACACTCCGTCCCAGTTGGTGGCGACAACGCGCCAAACTGTTTACCAACCGCCAGTCCGCTTTTAAGGGAAGAAGAAGAAGAAGAAGAAGAAGAAGAAGAAGAAACCCGTCCGGCGCCGCCAGCAGAGTTAGAAGAGAAGCGTCACGCGGAGCAGCGCCGGAGACACGCAGGTAAGCGCGAGGCTCGGCCCGGCCCGGCTGGTCCGGTCGTCGTTTGTAAACGTGCGAGGGTCGAGTTTGGACCGACACGTCCACACCGGGCCGAGGTGGGCGAGCTGGCTGCAAGCGGCGCTCTCGAACTAGCGAGCTCGCTCCTCCAGCCCTGCCCCGGCGGTGCAGCCGCCCGGGCTAACTCACCACGCAAGCCCGCCGGCGGGCCGCTGGCGGCGGGCGGGCCGCGTTTCTAACCGCGGCGCCTTGCCAGGAAGACAACACGATCAGTACCGCCGCACGCCTCGCGTTATGACGTGAACCGTATCACGTTATAACGCGATACGTCGCACGTTATAACCGCACCGTCGCGTGTGTCTCTCTGTTGTGAAAGGTCAAAACAAAACAAAACCTGCGCTGATTGCGAACAGCTGAGGTGAGGCGACACCACGTTGAGTGGGTTCATGTGGACGCAACGTGTGGAGAGAGAGAGAAGCGTCTCATCACTCCTTCCTCCTCCTCCAGCCTCCTTCCTCCTCCTTCAGTCTCCTTCCTCCTCCTCCTTCTGTCTCCCTCCTCCGTCAGTCTCCTTCCTCCTCCTCCAGCCTCCTTCCTCCAGCCTCCTTCCTCCTCCTTCAGTCTCCTTCCTCCTCCTCCTTCTGTCTCCCTCCTCCTTCAGTCTCCTTCCTCCTCCTCGTTCCTCCTCCTTCAGTCTCCTTCCTCCTCCTCCTTCAGTCTCCTTCCTCCGCCTCCTTCAGTCTCCTTCCTCCTCCTTCAGTCTCCTTCCTCCTCCTCCTTCAGTCTCCTTCCTCCTCCTCCTTCAGTCTCCCTCCTCCTCCTCCTTCCTCCTCCTTCAGTCTCCTTCCTCCTCCTTCAGTCTCAACTGACCCTTACGATACAACATCAGCCGTTGCTTTCATGTGCAGGTTGCCGTGGCAGCGGCTCGGGGTTCCGGGGCCATGTGTGCAGGTGAAGGAGGACTTGGGGAGTAGGTGTGACCCCAGCCTCCTACAGGCTGCGCTGCGGGCCGTCTCAGGCGAGAGGCCACTACACTTGGCGATATCTTTGGTCGTGGCTCCACAGCAGTGGTCCTAGACAGGGTCAGAGAAGGCCGTTGTTGCGGTCTTGCAGCCGGAGATAACCTGACGGTGTCAGGTGTAGGACGAGCAGCTCACCACGTGACTGATGCTGCGACCTACGTCTGCTAGCCAGCCAATGGGAACGCTGCACGGAATGACGCGCTGATCGACGCGACGCGGGATCTGTGCCGGCGCTAAACGCAAACCGACACACTGGCAGCGTCTGTGACCCACATCCCACGGATCCAACAGCACCAGCTATGGTGGCTACTGCAAGGGCTCGGCTACCGCTAGGGCTCGACTCCTGCTCGGCGCTGTGTTGCGCTACCGGCGGCGTGGACTGAGTAGGCGCGCTGATGCGGCACGCACGCTGATGACGTTTTTATGCAACTGCGTCGTGCAGGAGAGAGGTGAAGAAGAGGGTGCAGGCAGGGTGGAGTGGGTGGAGAAGAGTGTCAGGAGTGATGTGTGACAGAAGGGTACCAGCAAGAGTTAAAGGGAAGGTTTACAAGATGGTTGTGAGACCAGCTATGTTATATGGTTTGGAGACAGTGGCACTGCTGAAAAGACAGGAGGTGGAGGTGGAGGTGGCAGAGATGAAGATGATAAGATTTTCACTGGGAGTGATGAAGAAGGACAGGATTAGGAACGAGTATATTAGAGGGACAGCTCAGGTTGGACGGTTTGGAGACAAAGCAAGAGAGACAAGATGGAGATGGTTTGGACATGTGTGGAGGAGAGATGCTGGGTATACTGGGAGAAGGATGCTGAATATGGAGCTGCCAGGGAGGAGGAGAAGAGGAAGGCCAAAGAAGAGGTTTATGGAGGTGGTGAGGGAGGACATGCAGGTGGCTGGTGTGACAGGAAGATGCAGAAGACAGGAAGAGATGGAAACGGACGATCTGCTGTGGCGCCCCCTAACGGGAGCAACCAAAAGTAGTAGTAGTAGTAGTAGTAGTAGTCGTCATCGCAGCCTGTGATTCAGTAGGTGTTACCATCATACAGTCTACATACATCAAACTTGATGTCGTACCCAAGTTTATTAGATTCATATCGCAGTGTGGCTTGCAATAAACTTACAGGATTGCTTAAGTCGCAGTCTGTAGGAGGCTTAAGGTGGAGACAGATGTACTCTTAGGCCCCCCTCGGGTCAGGGATGGTTGTTCCCTCTTAACATAGAGGGCCTCTTTGACTCCTCGTTCAAACCAGCGTTCCTCCCTATCAAGGATGTGCTCATCTTTTAAAGAGTGATCACTGGCCTGTAGATGGTGTAGACTGTGGAGTCCTGGTCTGTAGATGGTTTAGACTGTGGAGTCCTGGTCTGTAGATGGTGTAGACTGTGGAGTCCTGGTCTGTAGATGGTGTAGACTGTGGAGTCCTGGTCTGTAGATGGTGTAGACTGGAGTCCTGGCCTGTAGATGGTGTAGACTGTGGAGTCCTGGTCTGTAGATGGTGTAGACTGTGGAGTCCTGGTCTGTAGATGGCGTAGACTGTGGAGCCCTGGTCTGTAGATGGCGTAGACTGTGGAGCCCTGGTCTGTAGATGGTGTAGACTGTGGAGTCCTGGTCTGTAGATGGTGTAGACTGTGGAGTCCTGACCTGTAGCTGGTGTAGACTGTGGAGCCCTGGTCTGTAGATGGTGTAGACTGTGGAGTCCCGGTCTGTAGCTGGTGTAGACTGTGGAGTCCTGGTCTGTAGATGGTGTAGACTGTGGAGTCCTGGTCTGTAGCTGGTGTAGACTGTGGAGTCCTGGTCTGTAGATGGTGTAGACTGTGGAGTCCTGACCTGTAGCTGGTGTAGACTGTGGAGCCCTGGTCTGTAGATGGTGTAGACTGTGGAGTCCTGGTCTGTAGATGGTGTCGACTGTGGAGTCCTGGTCTGTAGCTGGTGTAGACTGTGGAGTCCTGGTCTGTAGATGGTGTAGACTGTGGAGTCCTGACCTGTAGCTGGTGTAGACTGTGGAGCCCTGGTCTGTAGATGGTGTAGACTGTGGAGTCCTGGTCTGTAGATGGTGTCGACTGTGGAGTCCTGGTCTGTAGCTGGTGTAGACTGTGGAGTCCTGGTCTGTAGATGGTGTAGACTGTGGAGTCCTGGTCTGTAGATGGTGGAGTCCTGGCCTGTACATGGTGTAGACTGGAGTCCTGGCCTGTAGATGGTGTAGACTGTGGAGTCCTGGTCTGTAGATGGTGTCGACTGTGGAGTCCTGGTCTGTAGATGGTGTAGACTGTGGAGTCCTGGCCTGTAGATGGTGTAGACTGTGGAGTCCTGGTCTGTAGCTGGTGTAGACTGTGGAGCCCTGGTCTGTAGATGGTGTAGACTGTGGAGTCCTGGTCTGTGGATGGTGTAGACTGTGGAGTCCTGGTCTGTGGATGGTGTAGACTGGAGTCCTGGCCTGACGTGTTAACTCTTCTGTGTTGTGTCATCCTCTTGGCCAGCGTCTGTCTAGTTTCCCCAATGTACAAGTCACGACAATCCTCCGGCACTTAACAGCGTACACTATATTGCCGTGTTTGTGCGAACACACAGCCTAGTTGTGTCCAGATGAACTGACTCAACTTGCTGTGATTTTCTTACCTGGATGCTGGAGCATGCACAGAGACACCCGAGGTGAGCGCTTTCACCATGCAGTGAATCGAAATTACTGCAGGTGTGAAAGAGACGTTTCCACAAATGATTGAAAATGTTTCAGAAATCCATTGAGCCATTGTTTTGTGGTTTTTGTCCCCCCCCCCTCCCCTTGGCTAAAGTGGATGTTGTCCCCAAGTGAAATGGATGAGGATGAAGCTGAAGAAGAGGTGGAGTTTGTATCAGTAAGTGATATGTATGACTACCTTTTGTTAAAATTAAAAGAAATAAATGGTTTGAGTAATCAATTCACATTGGGACAAACAACACATAAACCACATTCGACTCACCAAAAGTCCGTCCCTTAGTTTGGTGAGAGCAGAACACTGTCCTCTGTCTTTAGACAGTGACTTGACTCGGTTCAGTGGGAAATAGAATTTGGCAGCAGTCAAGAGGAAGATGATCCCTCAGCATAATACATACATTTCTGTTATTTTGTAGAATTCTTGATTGGCATAGTTGACCAAGTGGCTGAATGCTACAAACTGCAGAGCGACGGCTCTGATCTGTGATGCAATTATAAGCCCGAAAATGCTTATTTGCTCATTTGCAGTATTTTGTGTCTTAGTGAAATTCCTCACCAGCAGGTGAAATTGTCAGTACAGTGCCCAAATGATTTTTGGAGATTTATTTTGTGCTGTTTTCAAAGCTTGAGGAAATATTTTACTCACCATAGCAGTGCTGTTATTGAAAATTACAAACTATTATTTTAACACTTACAGTAAATTGTAGCTCTGAGACAAATGCTGCCATAGTTGAACATCTGCTTTCTTTTTATACATAAACCATTCATGGCTGCACGGTGGCGCAGTGGTTAGCGTGGTCGCCTCACTGCAAGAAGGTTCTGGGTTCGAGCCCCGGGGTAGTCCAACCTTGGGGGTCGTCCCGGGTCGTCCTCTGTGTGGAGTTTGCATGTTCTCTCCGTGTCTGTGTGGGTTTCCTCCGGGTGCTCCGGTTTCCTCCCACAGTCCAAAGACATGTAGGTCAGGTGACTCGGCCGTACTAAATTGTCCATAGGTGTGTGTGTGTGTGTGTGTGTGTGTGTGTGTGTGTGTGTGTGTGTGGGTCCTGTGTGATGGCCTGGCGGCCTGTCCAGGTGTCTCCCCACGTGCCGCCCAGTGACTGCTGGGATAGGCTCCAGCATCCCCGCGACCCTGAGAGTAGGATAATTGGTTCGGATAATGGATGGATGGACATAAACCATTCAAAGATTCATTAACCACTCGTGACTGAAGCAGCTAGATACAGATTTTTAAATATTTTGTACTCCAGCTCTCTTTTAACTTATTTTTAGCTTTTGGTCTTCATGTGTGTATATATCTTATACTGTGTTTGCTGTGTTTGTGTGTGTCTGTCTTGCACTGTTAGGTGAAGCCACAGCCCTCATTTCATTTTTAACATGTTTCTGCACATTGTTTTTAATGACAATAAATTGAATTGAATTGAATTGAATGGACTGCATTTGTATAGCACTGCTAGCTGCAACAGCCACTCAAAGTGCTTTACAATTACTGCCTCATATTCACCCACTTACACACATACTCCTACACCGATGGTGGTGTCAACCATGCAAGGTAACAACCAGCTCATTGGGAGCAGTTAGGCCGTTAGGTGTCTTTCTCAGCTACACCTCGGCATTTTTGCCAGGAGGAGGAGCCGAAGATCGAACAGCAACCCTACAGTTAGCAGACAACCTACTACCACCCTCAAGTACAATTAGCCTTTCCAGATCTGTAAAGGCTAATTGCAGACTACATCCTTATGTAGAGTTTCTTAAACATCATACTCTAAAAGGACTTGCGTTGTCATTTGAGTATTGATGACCTCTTTTGATAGCACTGACATACCATGGTGTCATTTGTTTTACCTTTACACGTTTCAGGAAGGTCCTATCAGGCCAGTATTGGAATGTATTAATCTACTGAGTGATAGTGAGGAAGAAGCAGGTACACGGACAACAGATGCGGTAAGATTCTAGAAATAAAGATGGCTGTAGAAAGGAGGAGGCCAACTATTGCTGATGATTGTTGGCTTCTAAAGATTCCTCACTAAGTTTTTGAATTGATTTTGCATTTCTCTTTTCTTGTAGATTGAAGATGAGGTCAACCGTCAGAAAGCACAAGTGACGTCTACTCTGGAAAGACTAGCACGCCAAGTGGCTGAAGGGAAAAAGGAAAAAGCCGATAAATTCAGAGCTTTCAAGGTGACGGTGCCTCAAGATGAAGCAGGGTGCATTCATTTTGAGGCTTTAGAAACTCGACACACACTGTGACTCCAGTTGTCTGGTTCAGCTGAATGGTTTCTACAAACCTTTTCAACAAAAGCCACACAGGGGGCGTCCGGGTAGCGTGGCAGTCTAGTCTGTTGCCTACCAACACGGAGATCGCCGGTTCGAATCCCCGTATTACCTCCAGCTTGGTCGGGTGTCCCTGCAGACACAATTGGCCGTGTCTGCGGGTGGGAAGCCGGATGTGGGTATGTGTCCTGGTGGCTGCACTAGCGCCTCCTCTGGTCGGTCGGGGCACCTGTTCGGGGGATAGGGGGGGAATAGCGTGATCCTCCCACGTGCTACGTCCCCTGGTGAAACTCCTCACTGTCAGGTGAAAAGAAGCGGCTGGTGACTCCACATGTATGGGAGGAGGCATGTGGTAGTCTGCAGCCCTCCCCGGATCAGCAGAGGGGGCGGGGCAGAGACCGGGACGGCTCGGAAGAGTGGGGTAATTGGCCAAGTACAATTGGGGAGAAAATCAAAAGAAAGAAAACACACACAGTGACATGGATGCCGGTGCTGGTGTTCTTGAGCCCAAACGAGAGTGCAAAACTGAAGATATAAATGTTTTCAGAAACAGAAACACAATATATCTGTTTCTTAATTTTTGTTTCCAATCTTTCGGCGCCTCACCGGATTTTAACCATGCTATTAGAGCCATGGTAGTATAAATCTTCTTGTTTCTTTGTACCCAAGTGTAGGCCCCTCTAGTCTCTTTCCAGATAAAATATTCAAAGGGAAATTACACTCCAGAGTTCAGACTGTAGTCAGCGATGAGGGACGTTTCAGTGATCATTGCATTCAAACTTAAACATTTTGGATTACTTGGGAGTTTGCAGAGTTTGGGCTGAACCTGAAACATGAACCTAATTTCCATACTTTTGTTCTGTGAAGAGGTGGATTGTTAGCAAAGGAGGTGTGAACCCTCTGCCGCCCAGTTTTTTCCATAGTTGGAATCATAATGACTGGTAATTTTATAACTGCCAAAAAGAGTTGCTGTGATGATTATAGTGATAATAGAAAAACTAGTCTTCCTTTTGGAGGGTTAAGCTTTTAGTATTCATGGCAGGGAATCAGAATCATATTTATTTGAAAGTACAAGGAGATAGAAGGAATTTGTCTTAATATGTTCATGCAAGGGGGAAAAATTAACAGTAAATGGTTAAGTTAAAAAGAACAAGTAAAATACATGCACTCAAGATAAAATAAAAGTAAGGTGCAATTAACACCGGTTCAGTGAGTGAGACCAAGCAGTTACATGCTTGGTCTCACTTCTGCACGGTTAACTTGAGCTAAAGATCTACTGCCAGAGCTTAACTGCTGCTGAAATACCTGCAACACATCTGTTCTGGGGCGGCACGGAGGCGCAGTGGTTAGCGCGGTCGCCTCACAGCAAGAAGGTTCTGGGTTCGAGCCCCGGGGTAGTCCAACCTTGGGGGTCGTCCCAGGTCATCCTCTATGTGGAGTTTGCATGTTCTCCCCGTGTCTGTGTGGGTTTCCTCCGGGGACTCCGGTTTCCTCCTACAGTCCAAAGACATGTAGGTCAGGTGAATCGGCCGTACTACATTGCCCCTAGGTGTGAATATGTGTGTGTGTGTCTGTGTGTGTGTGTGTGTGTGTGTAATCCAGTTAGTCAAGTAAATTTTCTATGAGACAGTACAAGCCTGTTTCATGCTATGTTTCATGTCAGACAGGCCGACATATATATGTATTTAAATATGTATATATATGTATGTATACACACACACACACACACATATATATATATATATATATATATATATATATATATATATATATATATATATATGCACACACACATATATATATATACGTATATATGTGGGCCCTGTGATGGCCCGGCGGCCTGTCCAGGGTGTCTCCCCACCTGCCGCCCAATGACTGCTGGGATAGGCTCTCCAGCATCCTGCGACCCTGAGAGCAGGATAAGCGGTTTGGATGATGGATGGACATTTGTTGTGTTTATGTTGTAATGGGATCAAATCGGAGCCTGAGGAAGTGAAGGACAACTAGGACAGTGACAGTGCCACCTAGTGGTCAGAACTGATTTGCACGAAGCATTATTTCACTATTGCTTCTTCACTCAGGTTTGACGTGTTGTTGGGTGTTTAATGTCGTATGTAACATGTTTGTTTTAACTTTTTTTTCATTTCAGGAAAAACAAATCTCCCAAAGAACTCATGGGCAACAGGAAATTGCTTTGAGCTCTGAAAATGGAAACAGTGAGGATGCCAAGCGTTGTGTGGACATGTGGTTGAAGATGCCAGGTACGTTTTTATTCCAGGTGGAAAAAAGCTTCTGATGTAAAACATCCATATGTGTCTCTTCTCAAAAGGCAAGGATTCTGACGAGCCGTGTGGGGATCTGTGGTACCTTGTCATCTCTGTGTCATTAATGTCCAGCATCTCCAGTCTCCTTTTTTTTTTTTTAGAAATTTATTTCTGATTTTTCCCTTTTTTCCTCCCAATTTAGCGGCCGGTCGATCCCTATTCTAGTTCAAACTCCCACCCTCATACTACATGCGTTCACCAGCTGCATCTCTCCGGCCGGCAGTCTGGAAGGAGACGCCTCGCCACTTTCGTGACAAGGCGACTCCAGGCCGAACCACTGCTTTTTCCGACACACACAGAAACGCATTCATGTGACGAACACAAGCCGACTCCGCCCCCCTCCCGAAGACAGCGCTGCCAATTATTGCTGCTT